>NC_067154.1:24342181-24642181 GCF_903995435.1 Acomys russatus | reverse complement strand
CTTCCAAAGTGAAAAAAATGACAACAGTTTGCTGCCTGAACCATCACCCATAACTCTCTATAAGATTGGAGCATCATCTTCAGCTTTCTTGCTCAGCGTATCTGACAGGCATATTTGTGATGCAGGAACTATTGAGGACTTGCTTACCCTGTCTTGGCTGAGTTTGGCCATTGACTCTGCCTACATCGGAGCTTGCCCATTTTTAGACTGAATTCTGTCTGTGGTCAAAATGAGGATATTTTGCCCAGTGGCTGGTTTGCCATATTTGAAGCCATTTCTGTAAGCAGGTTCTTTGATGCTCATCATCTTTGTTGAGGTAGGCTAGGTGTTGCCAGGAATTAACCAGTCTTATTGTCAACACATATTTAAAATAGTAAAAACATCTTCAAGTGCCATATTCTGTAGCTTTCTGAGGTTTGAAGACTTACCTATTTTAACCTATTTATCTATTGAATGATATCTATCTGTGAAACGTAGGATGTATATTCTTGTGATATAAGGACAGCTTTGAAGAAAGTCTCAGATCCAATTTGGACCAGCACAGTACTTATGTAAAGCCAGGAATTCCTCAGTGTTTAGAAACTGGACCACACATGGTATTCTTACCCTGTTTAACCATTTTCCTCAATTTTATTTCGGCCCCTACACAGATACTATTTGTCCCAAATCATGTAGAAAAAAACTTAAGAGAACAACGTCTCATTTCTCTTAATGGGGGTTGAGTAGATTTTTGGTCGCTTTCTTGGGCTATAGATGGTTATTTTCATAGAGAGTTAGTTATAAGTTACTATTTGTCTTATTCAGAGAGAAATCAACATTGGACTTTCTTTATTATGTTTGGAGATTGGGGTTGAAAAGTAAGAAAGGGGAATTTAGAAACATATAGGGATAATAGGACAAAAAGATTGGTGAATCTACTCCTCAACTTAAGACCTTGTTACTCACAAATAAGATTATTTTTAATTCATTGGTATGGAATTTTGAATATTGATGCACAGTAAGTTTAAATTTGATACATTGGTATAAAACGCAAATTTAAGACCATTCTTCACACATGAGTTATATGGTATTGTAACCATATAACTCAAGTAGATACAAGGTTTACCTCCAATACTTTGAAAGTGCTATTGCAGACTGTTTAGGATAAGTAAGTTATGCAAGTTAATTGTTAGTTGATCAAACCTTGGTCATGCAATTCTTGTTCTTATTTTTCCTCGATCATTCTTTTTAGAGTTCCCTATTCTACTGAAGTTTCATTACTAATCTCTATTGAATGTTATATTGACTGACATGCCCATATTTTAACCCTTGTTAAAGCAAGTCATCACACAGAACACATGAATAAACTGGGTGTGTGTTGAAAACTACACAAATAATTTTATGTTTCATATATAGGTCATTAAAATGTAATACTATAAATTGCTATGTGGTTATATTAAAATTATTTTCAGGCAAGCAAATATATCTGCATATTCATAATCAATTGTTTTAATTATTATTGAATACCTTTAAAAACTGCTTATATGGACAACCTAATAAATAGTATTGTATCTTTATAAAACTCTACTTTCATTATTGTTATCACAAGCAAAAACATTAAAAATAATAAAGCTGAGAGAATTTACATGTATTTTACATGTCCATCATGTATCTGACTTCTGAAGGAGAATTTGTAGTAAATTATCTGTATGTAATAGTGGAACAAAGTATTTGTCAATATCAGTATCTTCTAATTGAAGCCAAATTTAATTAAAGGGATAAGAAAGTGGCTACTACAATCTTAATGAAATCCTGGAGGTCAAATAAAAGGACACTGCCAACTTGCAGCAGCTTCTGTGTAAGTTAACTTTTCACAATCAAGATTTACAAATAAAGTTACACCATTAGGTTTCATATGATTTAGGAGTCACTTTTGAATAGTGTTTTCTCAAGTCTTTGTTTTACAGTCACTCAAGCAGATGTTTCAGGATTCTGATGCAGTGTACACTGAAACTGTTGAATTAAATAAAGGTATCCTAGTAGAGCCACTGAAACAGGACCTTTTTAAAAATCTTGTATGAAAAAAAAAGTATTTAAATGAAATACAAAAGTCCATGTATTTACATTTTTGGAGTCAAATAAATCTGACAACCCCTGTTAGAAATTTAAACATTAGACATTAAAACAGAACTGTATACCTTCAGTTAGTATTTTCAAGGCCTTTAGTTAAATTCAATATATGATGCAGAAAACTTAACACAAAGTATTTATTTTGTAACTTTCAGAAATTTATTTTCAATATATGATATTCTGAATACATATCAATTGTTCAAATAAACAGAGTCTCTATTTAATGTTTAAATTATGTGTGTGTGTGTGTGTGTGTGTGTGTATGTGTGTGTGTGTGTGTGTTAAATTACCCTGTATGTGTCTGTTAGTGGTGGTGTGCATGTAACTCCGGGAGCTCATAAAACTCAAATCCCAGGGAAATAGAATTACAGGTGGTTCTGAATTTCTCACTGTGGGTGGTATATACCAAACTTAGTTCCTCTGCAGATCAGTATGTGCTCTTAAATACTGTGAAATCTTCTAGTCTCTGAACAAATGCTGATAGTACAAAACAGAATATATCGTGGACTGGTTAAGAAACATTATAATATATCAGACTATGAAGAAGAAATAAAGTAAATTTTAGAAAAATAATTACTTATGTGCTAAATAAAGGAGTGACACCTATCCTAGCCTCATTAGTAATATAAAATCAAATACTATAATACTATTGAAAATAAATCAAATGAATATCCTAGGAATGTATTTTTGATATTATACAATTGAATTTCAGCATCTTCCTAAGAACAAAGCTAAAATATGAAAATAACAAAAAGTCCTCTATAATAAACATTTAAAAATATAAAATAGAATAATTTTGGAAACTTATGCAACATATATCCACATATATATGACAAATATGTATACACATATAGTATACATGCATCTGTTGTTCAGAATCCCACACAAAGACCAAGTTTCACCTAAAAACATCTTAACCCATAAACATAAATATATATGTAAAAAGTAAAAATAAAATAAATAGACAAATTAAAAAAAAAAAAAGGCCATGTTTTAGAACTGTCTGTCATTTGCAGGCTTTCTGGTTGTCAGTTCAGACTCTGTGAACCTCTATATGCCCCAGATTAGTTCATTTTGTGGATTTTCTTGTGATGTCCTTATGCTCTCTGGCTCCAACAATCTTCCCTCTGACACTTCTGCAGATTTCCCCAAGTTCTACATCTATATTTTAACTTGGGTCTCTGCGTCCCTCTATCCTACTCTTTTCTCCCTTTCCTGTCACCTTTTCTTCAGAAAAAGGGAGCCCTCCCCCACCAATTTGCTCAATACATCAAGTTGCATCAGGACTAAATGCACCCTCTTCCATTAAGGCCCAACAAGGCAGCTCAGCTCGGAGAAAGTGACCCCAAAGATGGCAAGAGAAGTCATGTCAGAGACAGCCCCTGTTAAATTGCTAAGGGATTCTCATGAAGCTGCTCATCAGCTACCTAGGGGACCTAGCGCCAGTGAATGCATGCTCTTTGGTTGGTGGTTTATTCCCTGTGAGCCCTCATGATCTTTGGTTGGTTGTCTTAACTGGTCTTCTTGTGGTGTTCTTGTCCCCTCCGGGTTCCTCTTTGCTTCCCCCAACACCTCCAGACAACATTGCCTAATGTTTGGTAGTGGGTCTCTACATCTGTTTTGATCTGCTTCTGGGTGGAACCTCTTAGAGGACAGTTATGCTAAGTCTCTTATCTGTAGGCACAGAAGAGTATCATTAATAGTTTCAGGGGCTGGATCTCTCCCATGTCGTGGGTCTCAGGTAGGGCCAGTCATTGGTTGACCCCTCCTACAATCTCTGCTCCATCTTTATCTCTACACACCTTGCTGTTAATTTTGGATCAAAGGTTTTACGGGTAGCTTAGTGTCCCCCTCCCTTCACTGGAAGTCCATCCTAGGTATAGGATGTAGCCACTTCAGTCTTCAAATCCCTTGTTGCTAGAAGTCTTGTGTAGAGTCACCCCTATGTCCTCCAATGAGTGTACCCTGTTATGGGTCTCCAATTTGTCCCAGAGATGTCCCCATTACTTTTCTTTCTCCCAGCTCTCTCATTTCCCCACCCCCACTCTCCCCAAGCTTGATATAAAATATATGTTAACCTCATGTAATTTCCTTATTTTATTTTGAATGCTTTAGAAACTTTGATTATTTCCTCAATTTCACAAGTTTTTACTGTACATGTATTTTTTCAATATAATTCCTATTTTTAAACTGTTAAATTTATTGAGACATCTTTATATTATAGAAAGTAGCATTTTAGGCCAATATTTCATATTTACTTATATTATATTTTTGTATCCATTTTAAAATATCAAATTAGTATAGATTACTGTTGAAATGGCTATGCTATGCATTTTGCTTGCTATTACATCAAATTTGTAGTTGGACTTGCTAAACATAATAAAACATTTTCTATTTAATCTTTCATTTTTATTTAGTTTGTTAATAAGTTTTATGTATGCACATATAAAAAAGAAGTAGTATCCTTGATCTTGAGAGGGAGATGAAAGGCAATGGAGAGAGTTTAAAACGAGTGGATGAAATGATACAAAGACAGTTCTTGTATATAAAATTCTCAAAAAACTAAATAAACCAGAAAGAAAATTTGTGAGTCAACTCAACTCAGGTGTCTCAGTTCCATAAGCAAAATCACAAGCAATAAAGACCACATAGTGACCAATCTAATTGTAATAGAGCCAAGTGAGAACAATTTATAGAAAGTTAACAGGACATTGCTCATAGTAACCATTAAAATATATCCAAAGAGTACGGGGAGGATGACTAAACACATTAATGATCTTCAGGTATAGCAATACACTCCTACTTGTAGCACATGAAAGCAGAAAAAAAAAAAAGAGAAATAATAAGGGTAATCTATGATACAAAAATCTGAATTAAACAAAAATATCAGTACTAAAGAAATACCAATAAACAAACAAAGCTGACAATAAAATTTCTGTAAGTTTAAACAAACAATGGAATAAAGCAAAGATCGACTGTGACATGAAAGTGTAAAATAAAATAAACATTTCATTCTCCAAGTTGCATTGGCCAGTTTCACTGTACTTAATTTAATTAATTAATTAACTTCATACCTTGATCAAAGCTTCACCTTCATTTCTACTCTCCTCTCAGTTCCCCCTTCTTATCTCCAGTCCATTTCTATCCCTCTGTCCTTCCTTCCTTATCAGAAAAGGGAGGCCTCCCTTGCATATCAACCTGCCTTTGCGTATCAAATTGCAGTAGGACTAGGCATATATCCTCCTATTGTGGCTAAGCAAGGTAGCCCAGTTAGGAAAATGGGATTCAAAATGGGCAACAGAGTCAGAGACAGGCCCTAGTCCTACTGTTAGGAGTCCCACATGAAGCTTCAGCTGCACAGCTGTTACATCTGTGCCCAGAGACTAGTTCTATCCTGTACATACTCTCTGTTTGGCTGTTCAGTCTCTGTGAGCCCCTATAGGCCCAGGGTTATTGATTTTGTAGGTTTTCTTGTGTTGTCCTTGACCTCTCAGGTTCCTTCAATCCTCCTTCTTCCTCTTCCACAGGATTTCCAAAACTCCGCCTAATGATTGGCTGTGGATCTTTGTATCTGTGTCCATTGGTTGCTGAGTGAAGCCTCTCTGATAACAGTTATACTATGTAGTTGCATGCAAGTGTGGCAGAATATTATTAACAGTGTCAGGGAAGGGAATCCATCTCATGGCACGAATCTGAAGCTATACCAGTCATTGGTTGGCCCTGCCTTCAATTTCTGCTATGTTTTCTTTTGTTACATTTATTTTCGAATGAATGAATGAATGAATGAATGAATGAATGAAATCTTAGTCATTAGCTTTAACTAAGGTTAACAGTGGAACTGTTCTTTACACCTTTAAGAGAGAAAAAAAATCAGGTCTTTCCAAATGAATGAGAATAGGAATATTATCCGCATCAGGGAAGAGCTCATATTCAGCAGTAGTTAAACAAATAACGGACTGCATAGGTTTGTTGTTGTTGTTGTTTGTGGTGGGTGGTGGTGGTGATGGTGGTGGTAGTGGTGGTGGTGGTGATGGTGGTGGTAGTGGTGGTGGTGGTGGTGGTGTGTGTGTGTGTGTGTGTATGTTTGTGTGTCTGTGTGTATGTGTGTGTGGTTAAAGTTTGGTGTATTTTTTAGGGGGGGTGATTTACTTTGTTTCCTAGGCATGGCATTTTGTTGTTATATTGGGTTTTGGGTTTGTTTTTAAAGAAAGAATTTAGTTGGATGGGTAAGGAGTTGTGGGAGAAGAATATGGTAAAGATATATTTAAAATTAAAAATTGTTTTAAAACAATAAGAAATAAAAATAAGGAAATAAACAAAATTGCAAAAAAGAGAGACATTTTTCATAATGGAACAAAGAATAGAAAAAAGGCAGACTGGTTGGAAACTAGGTGAAACCTCTCAGGCACCTGTCTGCAAGCATAGCAGAGTGTCATGAATAGTGTCAGGGCTCTCGCTCATCACATAGGGCTCAAGATGGGCAAATTGGTAGGTGTAAGGGAGAATATTTAGCACGTAGTTAGAAATTTTGGTGCTTTTGTAAGGGATAGCTTTGATCTATCACTTTCTCAGCCTTCAGTATTTGGCTTGATTTCCAGAACCTGCATGATTTCTCTTTTGATATTAAGTCCAACTAGAGAGCTATTAGTTTCTTCCAAGGAATATGTGTCATTATTGCATCTTCAATGTTATCATGGCATGCTGCTTATGGTTTTGGCATAATAGGCATCATAGATAAGAAAGACTGTTGGTTACTTCCCTCTTGTTGATGGTTTCTTTTGGTATCATGAAAGACAGTTCACAGGGAAGAGGATTTCAGGTCAGTCTCATCTCAGGAGCTTTGGACACCCTTTTACCAACAATTCAGAAGAGTGTCACTTATTCTTGGTATACTTTTAAAGTGGCCATTGTCAGCTAGATGGGAAATTTTTATTTAAATCCTATGTGTATATTTATACACAGTCACATGTATTATAATCTTTTCATACATAATTGTATAATTGTTTTTGAGTTCTTTACATATCATTACAATTATTTCACTATCCTCCATACTTCTTTTGTATTCATCTCCTTGACTAATCCATAAAGAGTGCCAATTTCCCCAATTTGGATCATTTGCATAGTGTTGTTTCCTACTACCTGGTGAACACATTCTTGTTTGGCAGATACTCAAGAATATGGACTCACATCTCAAGATTTAGAGGTAAAAGCCTCCAATGAGATGGAACATACAACAGTTCTCCTTCAGAGTATGGATTACCTCACTGCATACAATCTTTTATAGTACCACTAAGTTACCACAAAAGTTCATGATTTCAGTTATATTTACAGCTTTACAGTGTTCTATAATATATATGTACCACATTTTCATTATCTATATGTCAGCTGAAAGAAGTAAGGTTGTTTCCAATTCCTATATATTGTGTATAGAGCAACAATGCACATGGCTCTGCAACTGATATAACTGGGTCATATCAGGTTTGTTTTTAGTTATTTGAGACTTCCCCACACTTAACCTTCATAGTGGCTTTACCAGTTTGCAATCTCATCAATAGTAAGTGAAGGTTCTTCTTTTTCCACAAAGTCCTTGCATTTATTGTATGTTTTATTGATCTTTGCCATTCTGATGAAGGTAAGATGAAGTCTCAAGATCATTTTTATTTGGTATCTTCTTTAGTAGTGACTGCACATGTTCATAAGGTGACTATGTGTCACATATATAGAAAAGAAATGCCAGTCTCTAAGGTGCCAGCACTATCAAGCTTTTGTTTGATTTTTTTTTTTTTTTGTATCACTGGCCTTTTAAATTCAGAATATCAAGACTATAGCCAGATTATGAAGCTCCAATGGAATATGTGTCTTCATGGAAGTTTAATTGACTAGAAGCTATTTTTAATCATATACTAAAAAGAATAAAATCAATAAAGAAACTGAAATGCCATATTAGTTATATTAAAATTTTGTATACTTAATAGATTGACACTAGGATTACATCATTATTTTCTTGTATTTTTCACATTATCTGAAGCCCTACCATATACTATTTCTTGCTTTCTGATTAACTGAATTAATTGAAAATAATTGTTCACAATTAATATTCTTAAATATAATATTATCAGCCTGAATAATGTTAGTTTTATGTATATTTTTATGACTAATTGTTGGTTTATTGAATAAGCAATTTGTGTGTGTTACCCTGGGGAAGATGATTTCTTTGGCTCTCACATGCCTTAACTTGTAGTATTTTCTGTAGGATTGAGGCCTCAAATTCTGTCCCCATATCCATTTTGGCATGTCTATTGGTGTTGACCTTGTTTAGCTTAATGTTTTAGCTATCCTGATTAGTTTTCATCAATCATTTTAATTTTTTTAATAGATATTTTGTGTTCCATCATGTATTATCTTGGTTTATGTAAAATATGTAATAAATATTCTAAATTATAATAAACTGTATTGCATACGTGCTGACTAGTCATTTGTTACATATGTACATCTTTGTAACAAACCATTGTTTTTGTCTAATATATTTTTCCCCTAAATCAAGGGAAAAAAATACTTGACAATAATGTGTAGCTCAGGTGGACATGGAAATTGGCATCTGTTAGATCTCAGAAACTCAAGACAAATTGCTACCTGAGGTGCTATTTCACATATCAAATCTCAGTGTTGACAGCTCTTCAAGAATTACTCGGTCTCTTTTCACAAGACTTCTCATTGCACCTCCTATCCTTAACCTCCCACTCCCAAAGGCTGGGCTTATGTTTCCCTTTCCTCAGCCTGATCCATCTCATCCAGCATTTTCTGTATGCTGGTCTCTTGGCCTCTTAGCCTAGGCTGCTGTTTAATCAGTGGTTTCTCTCTTGCTCTCCTTCCCCCAGTCTCCTCTAGTGGTCCAGTTTAGTCTCTCAGCCATGTTCAGTCTGGACTCTTTCCTTTCCTGTATTCTTCCTTGTAACTACAATAAAAATATTCTTGATTCTATGGGAGAAATTTATGTCCTCCTTCATTTTCTTCATTTTTTCATTCACAAACCTCTTTCCTCAGCTTCAAAAATAGCTGGGAGAGAGAGCAGTCCAAATTACAAAATGTGTTGTCTTTATTAAAGTAGTGAAGAAATAAATATTTTTTTCATGAAAAGCAAACAAACATGTTTCTTCAGGTCTCTGTGTAATCTCTAAGACAAGTCTTTTGTTTATTCTTTTTCTTGAAACTACATTGCAGAAATCCAATATAGTTTAAAAAATGACAGTAATGCGGTGCCAGATGTGATACTTTTACAAGTTACTCTTAAATTACTAAGAAGTAAAATAAATACAATTTACATATAGAAAACATAAATTACTGATGAAGAACATGGTATTTTTCTAAATGTCTGATAAGAAAAATATCCTATATTCATAAAGAGCCATGACACTTGAGGCTCATGCATTGTTTTACGATGTGGATTTGATCTTTGAGGATTAAAGTGACGAGAAAAATACGTCCAGGAACTTTAATTTATTTTACTCATTTCTTTTGAAGAATTTTATTAATAGAATGTATTGTGTTTTATCAGTGAATGTGAATTATAAAGTAGCATACTTCCAAGGTTAAGCAACTTGTTCATTATTTTAGCAATATTTTTGGAAATTTATTTTATCTGAATTTTGGGAAATTAGCTATATTTTTGGAAATTTTGCCAACACAGGAAATCAGGAAGAATGTAGTAGTCAACTACAAAACCTCCATGAGATGGCTTTAACAATTATCAAATATTGCACACATTTATATTTTAATTATTCTCATTAATTAATCCAGAAATTTGATACTTGAAGTAATAGCCTCATTAAGCATAGTTTACAGGACAGGAATTCCTCAGGATAATCACGGTGGGTGGTAGAATCCCTGTGCTCTATTAGAATTCTAGTGTTCTATTAGAAAGTAGGATGAGCAAGCCATGAAGCAAAAGCCAGTAAGCAACATTCCTCCATTGTCTCTGTATTAGCTCTTGACTGCAAGTTGTTGCCCTGTTTGAGTTCTTTTCCTGATTTTATTCAATGGTGAACACTGATGTGGAAGTATACGCCAAATAAACTCTTTTTTTCCCTAAAGGCACTCATGGTTTTTCATGATAACAATAGACAAATTGGTTATCCCCAATTAGGAGAAATTCATACAAGTAATGGGGGATTTCTGTGACAGATCTGACCATGTTGTTTTGGGGATGATTACAGAAAGGTTTTGGAGCGACGCCCTAGAATAATCACAGGGTGTTCAAAGCTTGGAGAGATATTCTGTTGTAGTTGGAGGAGAAGAAGGTTGAGAGCAAAGCAGACAACAGAAACCTGGATGATGATGTTCCAGAGGGAAATATGAGAGTCATCTAAAAATTCTGTTGGGGAGGTTTGCTATTTTGAGCTGAGAATCTGTGGTTCTGGTTAGCTGGGACTGAAGAATCAGTGTGATTTACAAGTCATCAGCACAACCAAAGGGAACCCTTTACGTTACTGAGGCAGCTGATGCCGATCAGCTGGAGTTAAGAAATTGGTGATGATTAAGATGAGACCAAAATCACAGAGGTGATTTTTTTTTTTTTTCTGGAAAATGTGTTATCAGAGTCAGAACATAGAAGCTATATTCCAAAGACAGCCAAAATTTTCACATGCAATGGTATCCAAACTGTGTAATATATAAGTGTTACCCAGTAGTATTCCTTTTGAAGACATGAAAGGGGTCATAAAAAGCAGCCAAGACTTGGCACTATGAGAAATCAGGATATGATATTGGATAAGGTGCATCCTCAAAAGCAATTAAAGCCCTAGTATTGACATCGTCCTGGAAAGGAGATGGCAGTAATAGATTCTCTGGAGAAAGTTCAGGAGAATCTATTAGTGAAAATGCAACCCAGTTTCAGCAGGGACCTCAGCATTATGGTGATGCCAGTACCATGGGACAACTACCATGAATGGCAGCGATGGTGTAGTGAGGTCTGATAGAGCTTAGAAGACAAAATGTGTGTGTTGCAGAAGACAATGTCAAAGTGGGTCTGGAGGAGCACAGAAGATTGAGAGTGAATTCCAGATATTAGACATTGGTTTACACTGTCCAATTTGATTTTACTTTGATATGATTGGGGCCATGCTTGTGTACTTTCATTTTAAACAAAGGACATATTTAACTAACTTGTAATTTTATAGGAGTCCACAATGAGAAACTAAACTTACAGGAAGCTTTAGGTTTTAAAAGAGACCTTGTAGGAGTCTTTAATTTCTGGAAATGGTGGAACTTTTTAAGAGTCTAAAGAGTGTGATACGACTTTCTCACGTACTCTGGTGCCTCACATTTGACCATGTCCCCTGGAGGGGGAGACCTGGTGGCACTCAGAGGAAGGACAGCAAGTAGCCAAGAAGAGACTTGATACCCTATGAGAATATATAGGGGGACGTAATCCCCCTCAAGAACAGTCATAGGGGAGGGGAATAATGGGAAAATGGGGGGGGGGGGGAGGAATGGGAGGATACAAGGGATGGGATAAACATTGAGATGTAACAAGAATAAATTAATAAAAAAAAAGGAAAAAAATATTTTATATGGGTATATTGATATTAATGCATAATTTGCAGAATCAACATGAAAGAAAAGACTAGCTAAACAGTGATGTGCTTGTATAAGGTGGACATGCAGTCATTTGTGTTGGATGGTTTTATATCAATTTGACACAAGTTAAGTCATCTAAGAATAGAGAAATACAAATCAGAAAATTTCTACATAAAATTTGTTCATAGGCAAAACTTTAGAGCATTTACTTAATGATAGATGAGGGAGCACCCAGCCCATTGTGGTTGATGCAGTCCTGGGATGTCATCCTGGGGTCTATAATAAAGCTGGATGAAGCCAGTAAGTGACATCTCTCCATGACCTCTGCATTTGTTTCTGCCTTCAGGCTCCTACACTGTTTGAATTCCTACCCTAATCTATTTCCATAAGGAACAGTGATATGGAAATATAAACCATATGAGTCCTTTCATCCTCAAGTTGATTTTGGTTATGGTATTTCTTCATAGCAATAGCAACCATCAATAAGACAGAGACATTTTTGTTTTAATAAGTCCTAAAATTATGTGACAAATTTCTGGTCCAATCAATCTTTCACATACTCCCTCACTCTTTCACACAACCTGAGATCCATGAAACATCCATGTTTTCTAATGAGGATTCATTATGCATTCTTCCATTCACTGGTCCTTTAATACTAAACTTAAGTGGTCTATTGAGACTAAAAGTTTTGAGATCATTCTTCCACGATCAATTAAGGCAGTAAAGTCAGGTTTTAGACTAATATTTCCCCAACCTTCTAATCTTTGTGGCAGACTTGGTGACCTTTCCAGCTCTAGCATTCTTCTTGCCCATGGTTATGATGACACCCATAACAATTATCTATTGCTCATCATGAACAACAAAATGACACTAAGGAACACAGCCCAAGAAGCTCTCAATGCAACGAGCTTCTCGGGAGCTACATAAACCATGGCAGCATGAAGAAATTTCTGGAATTTAGGGCCATCTTCCAGCTTCTGACTAGGACAGCACACTCACAAGCTGTTTAGTTAGTAATCCTGCACAGGAGCACAGCCAGCATGGACTTGGTCTCAGCGGTTTAGCATAATCACCTGAGCAGAGAAGCCAGCTGCTCCCATTGACGGGTCGTTTTTTTTTCTGTCAGTATCAATATTGCTGCAGTGAACATCAATGACAGACACAGTTGACATGGAGGTCCATAATGTTCCCTAGAAGAACTTCATATGTAATATCTCAGTGCACTTCGAAATATTTTATTTTGAATGACATTGACTGGAACAAAGGTGAGCACCATGCCAGGGTTGAGAATGCCATTCTCTCCTCAGCCGACAAGGGCAGAACCAGGACTATCAATTTTTACAGACTCTTGGAGAGGTAGGCGCAAAGGCTTGCCAATAAACTATGTTGATGGAAGAGTGCCATTCACAGCTTGGAACAGTGTGGTTCCACTAGCACTGACATCTTCATGGGTCACTTTCCATCACTTTAGTAAAGGAATTTTCGGACTTAGCTCCAGCATGTTATCAGAATCTCTACCAGAAATCAGTACAAATGCTGCTGTGAGTAGCACTTAACTGCCCCTCACCCAATTTATTTAGGTATTGAATCACTTTGCAGCCTGATCCAAACCCCTCCCTCCTCTCCCCACAGTCCACCCTCACAGCCCACCTCCCACCATCCTCTCCTCTCCATCTTTTCTCTCAGTGCTGATACTGCATTCTTTCACATTTTCTCAATATCTCTTCTGGTGGTAGGAGGCCAAAAGTGATGAAATTATCCAGATCTATATGGCCAATATTAATATCCATTGCAGCACTTTTATTACTCATTTTACTTTGATTTATCAGTAGTAGCTAAGACACATATATTCTGATGGAAAACCACTGTGGAAATATATAGTGGTTGTTTTATTTAAAATTATGTAATCTATTATCAGCTGTAACAGCATGGTCTGGTGCTTTGTATTTGATTATTAATTATTTTGCCTTCTCCTCTGAGGCCTGCTTGCTGTCTTTTACGAGAAGACACTCAGATACCCCAAAGAGACATTTGTAGTCATTGCTTCAAAATTATCCTTGCTTGGCTGAATAAAAGGCCTACACTCCTGGGCAGGGCAGAAGTGAGAGGTGGAGCTAACGTTCCAGGCTTTGGGGACAAAAGGATGATGGGAAAGAGAGACAGATAGAAGAGAGAGAAGGAAGCAGAATCACCGTGGGCCATGAAAGAAAGCATACCCAATGGACAGCTCATTCTGAATGGCTGTGGGGCAGCAGGGACTGTCTCTGACAGGAACTCTGGTGCCCAGACTCCATCACTTCCTTTGGGTGGTACACAGAGGAAGGGATGCAGGCTATCTGGATGAGATCTGATAGGCTGCAGTCATATGGTGGGGGAGGAGGGAACCTCCTGTTAGAGGTCTAGGGGAGGAGAATAGGGCTGAAGAAGGAGGGTGGAAATGCGAAGATACAATCAGAATGTAACATGAATAAAGTATAATAAAGTAAAAAAAAAAAAAAACAGAAAGAAAAGAAAGGAAACACATAACTGGGAAGTATCCCTGAGGTTCAGCCTGAAGAGAAGCAGCCCACATGGAAAGCATGAGCAAGTATGGGAGTAGTATATGTGACAAGTATCCCAGACAGAAATTATTAGAGCAATTGGCATGGCGTGTGGGGCTGAAAGGTAAAGGTAGTGTGTGGGGTTAGTATCTGCCCAGCCCCAGGTAATATAAGGCTTATCTAAAATCTATCAGGGGTCTGTATATTTTATTCATTTGATAGCAGGTTAAGTAATACTCTCATAATATTTATAGGCTTTTAAAAATAAAAATTAGTAATCATTTTATACTTTCTACCACAATCACCCTGTATCTCCTTAAAATATCTGACTATATTGAATAAATTTGTTTTACAGGAATAACTCTCACTGGTAATACAGGGTGATTGTTTTAATATAATATTGAATTGATTTTGCTTTTGAGCATTTTTACATTAGTGTCCACCTTCAGAATTCACGTGTCTTTCTTTTCTGTGGTCTATCTTTTCTTTATATAGATAAAAAAATTAATTTAAGTGATTCCTGCTTCTTTAAATGTGATTGAACGCATACTTTCCTCTGTATTATAGAATAATTTATATTTTTAGTAGCTCTTCTTTTAATTTATTATTTGCCTAATTTTGACACAGACTGGGATTTTGATATCAGTTGAACATTTTCACACACTATTGGACCACAATGTTACTTTTCAATTTAGTTTGGTGAGACAATGTATCTAGAAGTTTTCCCAAGTCTGAAATATATAATATGACAGTATTTCCTTATTCCCAACATCGATTGATGTCTTAGTTAGGGTGTCTATTGCTGTGAAGAGAAACCATGACCTTGGCAACTCTTAGAAAGGACGACATTTAATTGGGCTGCCTTAAAGTTAGGAAGTTTAGTCCATTATCTACATGACAGGAAGCATGGTGTGCATGTAGACATTGGGCTGGAGAAGGAACTGAGAGATCTACATCTGGATCAGCAAGCAGCAGGAAAAGAGCCACTTTGAGTATTGAGCCACAGATTCTGTGTTTGAGCATCTGAGACCTCAAAGCCTGACATACTTCCTCTAATAAGACAGGACTTACTTCAACAAGGCCACACTTTCTACTAGTGTTACCCCCTATGGGCCAAGCATGAGGGTATGGAGGCTATTCCTTTTCAAACCATCACAATTGAGATTGCTTGAATTTATGAAAAGCATGGTATATCCTATCTTATTTTATTTATTTATTTATTACATTTTTTATTAATTTATTCATATTACATCTCGATTGTTAGCCTTTCCCCTGTTTCCTCCCATTCTTCCCTCCCTCCCACTTCACCCCTTCTCCCCTCCCCTATGTCTGTGATTGAGGGAGACCTCCTCCCCCTATATATGCTCTTAGAATATCAAGTCTCTTCTTGGTAACTTGCTATCCTTCCTCTGAGTGCCGCCAGGCCTCCCCATCCAGGGGACGTGGTCAGAAAAGGGGCACCAGAGTTCCTGTGAGAGTCAGGTCTCACTCTCCACTCAACAGTGGAGAATATCATGTTGGTCGGCTTATTTTTATGATTTCAACTTGAGTGTATACTTTTATTAGGTGGCCTAATTAAATGTTTGTTGATTTTATGTTTAATGACAATCTCTCTCTCTCTCTCTCTCTCTCTCTCTCTCTCTCTCTCTCTCTCTCTCTCTCTCTCTCTCTCTCTCTGCATAATTCCTGGTTGTGGGCATCTGTATCTGTTCCCATTGCTTCATTAAAAAGTCGCTCAGAAGATCACTGAATAAGGCTCTGATCTATAAGTATAGCATCTCCCTTTCTGCTCCCTAGCTGATCCTCCCATTTCTTCCACCCTTCTTCCAATCCACCTACAAAATACACATCTATTTCTTCCTCCCAGGGAGATTCATATGTTTCCCCCAGTCCCTTCCTCTATAATCAATATCTATACATCTATGAATTGTGATTGGTACCATTCATTTAAAGGCAAATATCCACATATAAGTGAATGCACATCTTAGAGTAAGTTTGTCTTTGTTGGCCTGGGTTATATCACTCAGCATAATTTTTTTGTTGTTGTTCCATTCATTTGATTGTAAATTTCATGATAACATTTTATGTTATATGTATATGTACATATTCTTTATCCTTTTTAGCCATGGATCGGTTATTTTCAGTTCCTGGATATTTTGAGTTGAGCAGCAATGAGAGTTGAGCAAATGTCTTTTTGGTAGGATGAAGCATCATTTGAGTATATGCTTAAGCATGGTATAGGTGGATTTTGAGGTACACCAATTCCTAACCTTCTGAAGAATCATTGTTTGATTTTTCACAGGGTTTGTACAAGCTGCATCCTCACCAGAAATAGAAGAGTGTCCCCCCTATGCCATATCTTTGCCAGACTGGCCTGTTATTTTTGTTTTTAATCTTAGCCATTCTGAAAGACATAAAATGAAATCATTTTTAATTTATATGTTCACTGTATATCCCAATTTTAAGTCTCCTCTCTCCTCTCTCCCGAGTCCCTCCCTCTCACCCTCTTCCTTCTACCTCCCTTATCCTCAGAAAAAGAGATTCCCACCCCTGAAACAACCCAACCCAGCACATAAAGTCCCAAATGTTTGAGTGCCTCCTAATCCAACAAGGCCAGGGAAGGCAGTCTCAGTAGGGCAAAGTGATCGAAAGCAGGCAACAAAATCCATGTCATAGACCAACCACAGCTACTCAAATTACTAGGTACTCACATGAAAATCAAACTGCCCACATATTACATGTATGTAGAGCCTAAGGATAGTCCATGCATATTCTCTGGTTGGTGCTTATCTAGGTTATTTGACTTTCTTAGTCTACTTGCAGTGTTCTTGCCCCCTCTGGGTCCTTCAGTCCTTCCCTCCCACTCTTCTACAGGATGCCTGGAGCTTCCCCTAATGTTCCCCTAATGTTTTAAAGTCTCAGCATCTGAATCAATCAGCTTCTGGGTGTGGCTTCTCAGATAATGGTTAAATTAGGCTCCCTTCAGTAAACATAGCAGTGTATTGTTAATGGTGTCAGGGATTGGATTTCACTCATAGGGTGGGTCTCAGATTGGGCAGGGCATTAGTTTGATTTGCATTTCCCTGATAACTGAGTATGTTGAACAAGTATTTCAGTGTTTCTCAGCCATTTGAATTCCCTCTATTGAGAATTCTCTGTTTAGATATATACCCCATTTTTAAATCGGATTACTTGTGTAGGTGTTTTTTTTTTTTTTTTTTTAATACATATGGTTCCTTTAGTTTATATATATTTTGGATATTAATCCTCTATCTAATGTGGAGTTAAAGTAAAAGTCTTTCCCATTCTATAGGTTGCTGCTTTGTGAAAATATGGTGTTCTTAGTCTCATAGAAGCTTTTCAGTTTCATGAAGTCCGATTTATTAGCTGATCTTAGTGTGTACATTCTCAGTGGGTTTTCTGTTCAGGAAGCCTTCTCCTGTGCCAATGAGTTCAAAGCTACCCTCCACTTACTATTCTGTCAGGTTCAGTGTGTCTAGCTTTATGTTGAGGTCGTTGATCCATTTTGTCTTCAATTTTGTTCAGAGTAATAATATTTATAGTTTTACATTCTTCTACATAGAGCCACCCAGTATGACCAGCACCATTTGTTTAAAATGCTATCTTTATTACAGTGTCCCTCTATTTTCATCTCCTATGAATCCCCCAGACAGTTCCCTTCTCAGCCTCCCCCAACTTGTTGCTTTAGCTCAATCTGACCTCCTTCGCATATTCTCTGATAAACCAAGGACCACTCTTGCCAGAGTAACAAGTAAGGTGAAGGCATGTCTACACCTCTCCTTTGGCCCCTCCAGACCTAATTCCCCTTGTCTCATCCAGAGCTTTGTGTCATTAGTATGTAGGTTACAGGATGTATTATTTTGTTTTTCCTCTATGGAATTGAAGGAAAGAATGGGTTATGTCTCAGAAGATTCCTCTACCTTCTTTGTTCCAAGATCTACTAGTGAAACATTAGCTTAGTGCAAGTAAAAATGCTTCCTGTACCTTTGATGAGGTCAATTTGTCTTGGATGCTCCACAGGATTGATGCAACTTCTTAATTGTTCTCCAGGAGAACAACTATCTTCCTTGGTCATTGCTAAATCGTCATCACTTTTGTTGAGATGATAAAGGCTGAGAAATCCTCAAGAAGCATCTCATTCAGGTCACTTCTTACAACTTCTCACCAGAGATTTGCAATTAGATGCCATAAGCTCAAATGTGTAGTGATAATATCAATCAATCATTTCCTTATGAGACAGAGCAGTACTGGAAGCCTTATGCCGGATTAATTTTCTGATTATTTTAGAGCACTGTACTGTTAGCTAGCTGGTTTGCTTAAAAAAAAAAAAAACTTTAATCTTTTACTTATGAAAGTCATTTCTTGTACCAGTAGCAAAAAAAAGTTCTACCTTAAAACATTAATGGTAAAATATACACAGTTTGCTAGCATATCTGAAAACCTTCAACAACATAAAATTGTTTATTGAGTCTGCCAAGTACAAACTTTTGTTCGTGTGATAGGTCTGAGCACATGGCATATTTACGTTAAAGGAAGGCTTTGCCTTCTCTGCTCTCAATTCTGAGAAATGCTGCCAGCCTTTCAGGAGAGCTCTTAGTTTGCTGTCAGCAGTGCAGCAGGGAGACTTTGCCTAGCAAGCTTCATGTCATTGGAGGCATAACTCTTAATTACAAAAAATCATGGTGGAGTTAAAAAACCTACAGGGAAATTAAAAGACTTGCAGCCAAAACCCTTGATAAGGAGATCTACTTTACACAAATTAAATTGACTTATGTTACCCAAACAGGCTCAGTGATTTGGGAAGTCTGTCTCTTTTGCATTGCAGACAGTTGTAACTACATAGTTCATTAGCTTTAAAGATATAGACATGCTGAAATTAAAAAAAGAAAGTAGTCTTTCTGATTTAAAAGGAAAAAGTAATGGAAGATCGACCTACTTAAATTAGACTGTGAATCTCTTGAAAGAAAAAGTCTTTATGTGTACATTTTCTGTAGATGCAAATTTTTCAAATTCCTCTTGTCTAGTATTTTTTACTTTGTAATTTTCATAATTCAAATGATGAAAATTAAAATGTGTATACATATATGTATATAAATATCTCTCTCCTCTCTCCCCCCCCCCGTGAGTGTATGTATATATGTATATATACAGTTCAGCTACGAGTTTAATTATTGTGGTATGAATGGAAGTTCTAATGAATGAAGCATACCAAATGAGATGTGTAAGTCTATAAAGCAGTTTCTTATATATGTGCTTATATGGACATATTGCATTTATATGTGATAAAATTAAAGCATCAGTACTTGTAGAGATTAACTATCACATGTCATAAGAGTCAAGAATAGGAAGACTGTAAGAATTACTCAGAAGAATCTAATGAGTAGGCAACATGTCCAAAATAGGTCTTTCAAGGTGTTTACAGAAAAATAACTTTGTACAGAGACATGGAATTTACAGACATATCACATACAGATTGTTTCAAGTGCAAAGGAGATCCTCAGAGAGTTGTATACATAATGAAAAGATATGCAAAGGTAATGCAAAGGTATGCAAAGGTAATGATGGCATTGAAATATAGAACTAAAATGAAAGAGCTATAGAAAAACCTAAGAATCAAGTCTTGGACAGGCTAATGCTGCATGTCATAGTCTCTCTACAGTGACACCACCAACAGTGTATAAAAACTGACCTTGGGGCTGAACTCAGCTATGAAGAAAGTATTCCTGAACAAGAAACAGACTGGTAATCAGGAAAGAAGTTGTGTGGAATGGAGACAAATAAACTGAAGTAAAACCATTCACTTGGTGTTCTAGTATGCCCTGACTGCTAGGTCAGTTGACCTCCTTTATGAGAGATTAGTCAACAAATCCCTGCAAAACAATCAGTGATGTCATAACCTCATGATGCTGCACATACACTCTTGCCTTTACTTTGCTGCCTTATATTTCTCTCTCCTTCTTTCCTTCCTTTCTTCTTTCCCTCCCTCCCTCTCTCCCTCCTTCTCCCCCCCTCTGTCATTCTTTTGTTTCTTTTTTATTTGTTTTGTTTTATTTTTTCTTATACTTGCCAGTGATGCTTTCAGGTTCAAAATGCTTTCCTAATAATTGAAGCATATCACACGCACACACACACACACACACACACACACGCACACACACACACACACACACACGTACACACACTCGTAAGTGGACACAATTTTATGTGAAAAATATCAGGAGGATTGATGATATTTTATTCATTAAAAAATAGAAGCATATTTAACTTTGAATTTAAAAAAACTCATAAATTCTCAAGCTTCATTTAGGTAACATTTGAAACTTAGATACTTACTTGTTTGTTGATGATTTTTCAAAATAAAAACAATTAAAGCACTATACTTCCTCACACTAGCATATACCTTTCAATCATATATTTATACTGGAAAGTATGGATAAAATTAGAAGTAGATAGTTTCTAAGATTTCATTTACTATGCATGTAGTTATTACAAATTCCAGGGCATAATAATAAGGTCTAATTTCATTTTGTATAAGAAATTGAAAAGACTAGACAGAGAAATGCTGCAATTAAAAGATGAATCTTTGCTCCTCGGAAGAATTTTGTCTTCTCACATATTCCTGGTCGATTTTAGTTCAAATCTTTAACACACGTTCCTTACACACCATTTGTATACCAACAATCTGAACACCTTATTTTGCCTTTTACATTTGAAATTATAATTACTCATCTCCTTTTCTCTCACAGAATTATGCTTCCAGGAAGGGCAAGAGATGTGTTCATTATATACATCAATAGCCACTTTAGCATTAGGTACCCTAAAGAAGCTCATACAGTTTAGTAGTAGCTACTTTCTTTCTTGTGAATTCTGGGTGACTTTAAACAAGGTTCATAAATATTAAAAGCCAAGTATCTGTTAAGGTGTGCAGTGCATTCTTTTTTTTTTTCTCTGAGAGTGTCAAGATGAGCAATCATTTCTCTCATGTCTAACGAGCTCCTCTTACTACATGGTGCAGCGTCATGGCTATTTCTTCTCTTGTGTCTAAGTGGTTTCATTTGCACTAAAATACCATGCATAAAACCTTCAATATAAAATATAGAACACAACATTTATTATTTTATTTTAACTTTATTTATTTATATATCTAATGTTACATTTTACTCCCCTTGAACATAAAAAAATTCTCAGGAATTAAGTGTATTATCCTTGGCACCTATGTGATCCGTGACATCTGAGGACCAAGCTGCAGAGAGGTTCCACTGAGGAGGCAAACATCACAGTTGTCTCATTGGTTGGATGAGAAATTCAAACTAAAGCCTTCTTCTATCTTCCTGTCTAACCTAAAGACAAGATAAGAAGTGTGTTTGTATCATTTCTTCTAACATAGGTCAAATTGTTGGTATACAAATTGTGTGTAAGGAACGTGTGTTAAAGATTTGAACTAAAATCGACCAGGAATATGTGAGAAGACAAAATTCTTCCGAGGAGCAAAGGAGAAATACTGAATATGTACTGCAAGTATGTAAAATAAAGTTTATATTTAATAAGCGTAATGAAAAATAAAAAGGGAAAGCTTAAGATGACTGGATTTGTGGTGAGTGGTTAGACCTTCTGTTATGTAGTATTTGGATACATGTATTCTAGAATCTAAAATAAATATTTACATGCCTCATTCAATTTTGGTACAGCTCCTCATACTTTTATTATTATTATTTGTTGTTGTTGTTGTTTTGGTTTTGTTTTGTTCAAGATAGGGGTTCTTTGTGTTACAGCTCTGGTTGTCTCAGAATCTCTTTGTCAAACATGCTGGCCCCAAACTCATAGACCTCTGCCTGCCTCTGCCTCGTTAGTGCTACAATCAAAGGAGTACCGTACCTCACCTGACTGATTTTATTATTCATTAAATTCTGTCAACTTTACCAAAACTCTGTACTGGTTTGTTATTTAAATATATTTCTCAGCTAAATTCAATATAATTATTTTAAGTCATGTACTATTTCAATAGGATATATTTATCAACTTTTTCCTATGGCTCTTTCCTTTTTTTTCTTCTTTAAATGTAATTTTTCTACCTTTCCTAGAATTGGGTATTTTTATTCTGTAAATTTCTACATCTACAATTGTGTGTTTTTATATCTTTGGAGTAAAATATTGAGAGTAAAACTGTTAAGACATATCATTGTTTGATTCAAATACTGTTTTCTGAATAAATTAAATTAATCTTAGGGAAAAAATATACTTTCATGATAAAATAAATAAAAATCATAAGAGCTGACCTAAGATTAAAAGCAGTTGGTATTTACAAAGTGGAAAACATAAACGTTTTAAAAATATACTTCTGATCACAGGAACATTTTTATCACTTGGAAATGAAATTGGATAACTTTGCAGATGCTGCAGAGGAAGCATTACTGAGCATTCAAGGCTAGATGGTGCACCATCCAAACTCCTGTTAAATGTCATTAACAGTACAAAAATTCATGACCTCCGCATCACTTTGACAATGACAGCCCAAGGGAGACAAGTTAAAGTTTCACTGCAGGCAAAGATAAATTTAGACTTTTTGCCAGTGTGCACTCCCAAACATGAGCATTTTTGAAATATTTGGAGTTCTGTAATGCAATTGAATTTTCCTTATGACCTTTGATAGATCTCTGGAATTTATAAATCACATCATTCTATAATATATTGGCTTCACTTCTTTACAAGTTAATCAATACAGAAACATGGAGTAAATAATGATAGGAGACAGCAGAGTTCACCTCACTGTTTTAAAATTATATGACTGCATGAGTGGAAAAGCCCTGACAGGGTGAGCATGAGACTACCAAGCTCTGGCATTCCCTTGTAGACATGTCATCCAAAGGTTAGGGTTATTGCGTGGTCAAAGTTTTCTCATTTTCCCCACTTTGTTAAACTCTTTCTGTTCTAAATCATTTAATTTCAACTCTTAGACTGTAGTAAGAAATGATTTAAAAGGAAAATACACACACACAAACACACACACACACACTAAATACACATAAAATAAAACTCAGTATGGGTTTTTGTTGTTGGTGGTGGTGGTTTTTTTTGTTTTGTTTTGTTTTGTTTTATTTTGTTTTGTTTTGTTTAGACAGGGTTTTTCTTTTCTTTTTTTAATTTTAATTTTTATTTAATTAATTTATTCAGATTACAACTAAATTGTTATCCTGTCACTTGTATCCCCTCATTCCTCCTTCCCTTCTGCTTTCTCAAAGAGCCAGCTTTTGGTTTTGTTAATTCTTTGAACTGTTCTCTTTGTTTCTAAGTATTTATTTCTGACCTTAAGTAGTTTGACTATTTCTAGCCATCTACTCCTCCTGGGTGTGTCTGCTTCTTTATGTTGTACACCTTTCAGGTCTCATTGTCAGTGAATCTTTAAAATAATAAAAACATTTTAAAAAGTGACATTCTGTATGTCTCTGAGATTTTTGAAGACCTTATTTAACTCTTTTACCTTCTCTTTCTATAAAATTATTTATATCTGTTGAACCTATGATGTATATTCTTGTGATAAAAATAGACTAGTAATTGATATGACCATGATTTGATCAACTAACAATGAACTTGTATAACTTATTTATTCCAAACAGCTTAAATAGCACTTTCAAAGTATTGGAAGTAAGCCTTGTATTATAATTGAGTTATATGGTTACAATGCCTCATATTAGAGTAGAAATATATATAATGTTTGTGCTTCTTTTGATTCTAGACTTTTCAGGTATGCTGTTAACTTCCTAGTATGAAATTTCACTAATTATTCTATGAACACATTTAATGTTATGAACTTTCCTCTTTGCACTGGTTTAGTAGTATCCAATAAGATTAGGTATGTTGTACAATCATTTTCATTGAATTCTAGAAAGTCAATATTTTCCCTTTATTTCTTCCTTGACTCACTGTTCACTGAATAGGTAGTTTTTCAGTTTTCATGATTTTTTAGGCTTACTGTTGTTTTTTTGTTTTTGTTGAAGTCAAGTTTTAATTCAAAGTGGTCTGATAAGATGCAGGGAGTTATTTCAATTTTCTTATTCTGTTAAGACTTGCTTTGTCACCAGGAATATGATTCAAAACCATTACCACCTAGGTACCTTTACACATGATCACGTTTACAACGTTGGCTCTCTGTGCAACATAGCTTCTGTATGCTGTTCCTGACCCAAGAACAGCCCCAATGCCCAGTTAATCATTAAATAAATAATGTTATAAAGGCTTCTCTCCAGCCTGGTCTTATGAAGGCATTTTCTTAATTGAGGGTCCCTTCTTTCATAAGCTTCTAGCTTGACCTAGTTGACATAAAACTTGCCCAAACAGGCCCTTAATCTAGAGGAGAAACTTCGAGACCTCAAGGTTCCACATTATCTTCAATAAAGTCTTACTTAAAATTTATTTGCTAAAACAAATTATCATAAAATAAATGAGGAAATGAGGAAGCACAGAGCAGATGATTTACCTTTTGCTACCTGTGTGAGCCAAACAGATTCCAAAACCAGTAGTAGCTCAAATGAGCACATATTCATTTTTGGAGCAGCTGGCAATGTTTTGTAAAAGCTGGGCTCCAGAAATTAATTATGAATATTAAGAATAATTCTGACCTGGGTTGTAGCTGCACTGGTTCATTTTTTCCCTAGGCCTTTATGAGGCCCATTTCTCTTTCTATATAACTGAAAAGCAGGAATTTCAGAGTATAGCATGAAAAGCCTGCCAATTCATAATGAACCTATACAAGTAAGACATCTGTTTAAGACTCCATGACTTTAGTCTTTTCATGATTGGAACATGCCAAATTATGAACACCATATGAAGTACTAAATTGCTTTGGCTCACTTTCCATTGTTAGTTAGCTTATATTTAAAAAATAATCTAAATTAACAAGTTTATCAAAATTGAGTGATTGAATTTTGCATGTATTCAAAACAAAAAAGCAGATATAATAATTAGTGCTAGTGTACAGATATAAATTTCAAGTCAGCTATGTTACTTGTGGTGGTAATAAAATTAACTTGGGAAGATCTTCTTGTACAGATTTTGCAGAAGTTATTTTCTATTTTTATTCATACACTGTAGAAGAGTTTTTAATAAACTACATGGCTGTTCTGGCAAAGAACCACTTCCAAACACTTTCTTGGTCTATGTAATCTAGTTGGAATGCATAAATGCTCCTGATTACAGTATAACCTGGCTGGATACTAAAATCGCCTTAATACACATTTTGATAGCAAACTTTGAGCTTAAGTATAGTTATGTAGAAGTAGACATGTTTGAAAGTAATGTCTAATTGAGGGTCAAAGTGACAAATCAGAGAAAGATTTAACACAATGAGTCATGAGAACATGACAGGAAAGAGGCTTCTTAAGATCAACATAGGGTGAGAAAATGTTTTTACAGAGAGTTTCTTACTGGGATAGTTTTACAGAGACAGGCCTATAGATTGTACGTTTTTTTTTTTTTATCATTTATTTAATGGCTAATATCCACATATAAGTGAATACACTCTGCATTTACTTTTATAGGTCTGGGTTGCTTCATTCATTTGCCTAAATTTTTAATTTTAATTTTAATGATAACATTTTTTAACAATTTAGTAATGTAATACTCCATTCTGTCAATGCACTTTTTAAAAATTCATTCTTCTTTTGATGGACATCTAGGTTTCTAGTTTCTGTTTACAGTTCTAGGATATTATGAATAAAGTATCAATTAACATGGTTGACCAAGTATCATTAGATTCAATTCCATTGTTCAACAAGGCAATTCTTATTACTATTGCTCTGTAGTATAACTTGAAGTCTGGGATGGAGATACCTCCAGAAGTTCTATTATTGTATAAGATTGTTTTAAAATATGTTCTGAGCAGATTTATTCATAGCAACTAGATGCTGGAAACAACCTAGATGTCCAGCAATTTAATAATGGATAAAGAAACTGTGGCATACTTACACACTGAAATACTACTCAGCTATAAAAACAATGAAATCATGATAAGTTGGGGGAAAATGGATAGAACTAGAAAAGATTACCCTGAATGAGGTAACCCAGACAAAGAAAGACACACATGGTATGCACTCACTTATAAGTGGATTTTAGCCGTATAGTACAGGATAAGCACACTACAATGCATAGATCCAAAGAAGATAATTAACCAGGAGGATCCAAGGCAGATTCTTAGAAGGCACTTGCATGGGGAAATAGAATGGGCAGAGGTCATGGTTGAAGAGAGGGAACTAAGTAGGGGAGCAAACACAGAGAGATATGAGGGGGGAGATCAAACCTGGGGAAAGCTAGGGTGGGAGAATAAAAGGCCTGTAGAGAAAATAGAAAACCTGGGTAGGGGTTCTCTGTGACAAGTTGGAGTCCGATGTCATGGTAGGCTGCCAGGAGGATTTGATAAGGACTCTAACAGAGATTCCTAATAACAGTCACCGCAGGGAGTGAAGAAGGTATCTTCTACCTAGAAAAGTCTCCAAGTAGAGGGAGGGGAACTCCAACCCAGCCACACTAAAATTTTGATGCAAAATTCACCCTGCCTACAAGATGTGTAAGGATAAATATAGAGGAGATAAAGCAGAGATTGAGGGAATGTACAACCAATGCCTGACCAGTTCAAGAACCACCCCATTGGAAAGAGCCAACCCCTTACACTATTAATGATACTCTTGCTATTATTGCAGAAAGGAGCCTAGAAGAGTTGTCCTCTGAGTGGCTCCACCCAGCAGCACCTTGACATAGATGCTGAGACACACATACAAACATTGGGCAATACATAAGAAAAGTTGGGGGAAGGAGAAAAGGACCTGGATGTGACAGGACCTTCACAAGAAGACCAACAGAGCCAACTAACCCAAAACCCTTGGGGCCTGCTGAAGTACCAACCAAGGACCTGGATGGACTTGACCTATGCCCCATAAAAAAATGTAGATGATGGTTATCCCAGGATTCATGTAAGGAGAGTGGGGGCTCTCTCTGACATTGACTTTCTTGTCAGCTTTTCAATCATTCCCCTGGCAGGACTGCCTTGCCAGGTCACAGAGGAAGAGGATACACTCATTCCCAATAAAACTTGATGAGCAGCAATAGATGGGAAAGGGACTTCCCTTTTCTGAGGAATAGGGGAGGGGGATGTGGGAAAGAAAGGGTGAGTAGGAAGAGGAGTTGAGGAGGGATGAGGCTATGATCAGGATGTAAAGTGAATAAGTAAATACATTAAAAATAAAATAAAAAAGCAATTCCAGTCTTCCCATTTGTCTCTCTCACTCTTTTTTTTTTTTTTTTTTTTTTTTTTTTTTGTGGTTAAGAAGAGGACAGAGACTCAAGGAAGATGTATACTTTGATCTATGGGAATAATATGTGCATCTCATTTTTTTTATCTTCAAACTTGTATGAGCCTTTAGCAAAGTAGTGAATGGTTCATTCTTCTTCTGTGGCAAACTGTATACTCACTCTCTCTCTCTCCTTAAATAGATCACAGCACTTTCTGTATTCTCATGTATTTAATTCCCTGTCCCTCACTTCATTCTATGCTCTTGATTTTTTGTTACACTTTGTTGAACAAATAAAGAAATATAGAGGGAACTCATCTTCTTCCTCCACAAATCCTTAGTAACTAATTCTTTACTATCTAGGAAATGGAGAATTCTTCCTCTCTCCATCCCCATTGATACACTCTTTATTGTCTTTATTAGAATTCTGTAAAAAAAAAAAACCCACCACTTTATTTCCTCATTAGTGTTTATCTCCATTCTA
Organism: Acomys russatus; assembly: GCF_903995435.1. NCBI lineage: Eukaryota > Metazoa > Chordata > Mammalia > Rodentia > Muridae > Acomys > Acomys russatus. Next base: position 24,614,171 of record NC_067154.1, on the reverse strand, counting down.
TCACAGATTTCTTCAAACTCATTTTGTTTTATACCTTTTACCTATAACATCATCAATATGTGGCAGCACCAAATATACTCATTTTCATTGTTTTTTCATCATCCACAGTCTCAGAAGTCCTTCAATTTCCATTCTCTTGTACTTGTAGCTGTTTTTACTTTAGCTTCTCAGCAGCTTGTAGATAAATTAAGTTGTCTTAATAAAAAAGGAAAGAAATTAAAAAGTGGACAACATAAAAGAAGGACAAACTAACATCATATCAATGAAAAGTCACTCAGTCTCAGCTTTACTGCAATTCTCCATTCCAACTTGGAAGTTACTTTATGCTAACTACAGTCTGTAAATATAGATGTTGCCATTTCTGCATAACTCCTCATACATAAATATAATCATATGCAAATATATATACATTCCATTTCTTCCACATTAAATTGTAAGCCTTATAATGTCAAGCCTACTTTTTCCAAATTTTGTATAATACTACTGTGTTTATGTAGGCTATATGTATGTTTTCAGGATTGACCATTTGGTATTGGGTAACCAACCAGTCTGCTCTTCCACGGGGAAGTATTTCTCCTCCTCTCAGCATTTCTTAGTTTCCTCTAGACGACTATTTTACGTTGCCCTTCCACGTTAGAATGTTTATTGGTGTCATCCTTGTTCAGTTCACATTTACAAAGTCAAGTTTACTTTCTGGTGTATTTTCTGACATTTCTATGAGACACAATCACATAGCAAACTCCCTGGTCCTCTGGACCTCACATGCTTTCTTTCCCCGCATTGATGAGGATCTCTGATTTGATGAGCTTCTGGTACCTTTAGAATGCTGAACCTTGCCTTAGGAAGCATATCAGTGGAGGCAGTCTTTGAAGATATGGGCCTCATGCCACTTACTTCTATCTCTAGCTGAAAACATGATGTCATCTTCCTGCTCCTGGTATCATGCCATGCCTCCCCTGCCACTATAGACTATCCCTCTCCAATCTTAAAATAAGCTTGATTTCCTCAAACTCAAAAAAAAAAAAAAAGTCTTTTATCTGTCATAGCTCAGTGGATAAAATGTTTGTTGTGCAAGAATGATCACCTGAGTTTAAATTCCCAAACTACATGTAAAACCCAGAAGGATGTGGCAGTACCTACAATCCTGTTACTCCTACAGGCAGATGAGAAATAGAAATAGGAATGTCTGGGGAAGCAAATGTGAGGTTATCTTGATGTACATAATGAAAAACACAGGATATTATGTCTAAAAAGACAGAATGTGAAGACAAAAACAGAGGTTGTTCTGTGACCTTCACACATTTTATGGTACTAGGCACACACCCACATAATTCACACATTCACATGTGCCTTCACACACACACACACACATTACATGGAAACACAAACTGACATCAAATGTATATATTTAGTGTAGTGACAGCAGCGCTAAGTGACTGAGCCCATTTATCTTTCTTGCAGACAACCTGGATTCATTTCTCAGCACCCACATGGCACTTAGTGGTCATAAGTCAGAGTTCTTAGTACTCTCTTCGTTTCATTGCAGACACCAAGTACCAAGCACACATGCAGTGTACATGCATAATACAGTCCAAATACTTATATGCATAAAATAAAGATAAATGAATTGTTTTAAAATGTTAATAATATAAAATATTATTGAAGTGACCAAAATATTTTTATGCCTGACTATAAACTATCTGATCGAATCAATTATAATATCATCTAAACAGGTTATAGTTCCTATATAGGTAAGATTTTGTAGATTTGAGGATCTTAAACCTAAAAAGAACTATTTTCTCAAGAAATAGATAATCTAAGTTAATGATTAACTGGCCCTGCTATGTTTTAATTTGGACAATCCCAGGGTGAATATAGCTTTGGACCAATGAGAAAGAACACAAATCAAAATTTTATATTTTAAATTTTTTCATAGTTTGAATCAGTCTTCTTAAGGAAATATGCCTTTGATAAATTAATCATAAGAGGTCAGCCCAAAACACATACATAAAACAGCAACACTAAATGGACTCAAGAAGCTGTTATACATATATATATGTGTAAATATATACATAACATAAACAATAATTAGAGAAGAGGTTATATATTTGAAAGAGTTAGAGAGGCACAGGATTTGGAAGAAAAGGGGGAATAGACTTTCACACGAACTCTGGCGCCTCATATTTGACCATGTCCCCTGAATGGGGAGACCTGGTGGCACTCAGAGGAAGGACAGCAGGTTACCAAGAAGAGACTTGATACCCTATGAGCATATACAGGGGGAGGTAATCCCCCTCAGGAACAGTCATAGAGGAGGGGAAGAATGGGAAAATGGGAGGGAGGGAAGAATGGGAGGATACAAGGGAGGGGATAACCATTGCGATATAATATGAATAAATTAATAAAATTTAAAAAAAAGAACAAAAGAAATGATATGACTAGAGTAAAACCGCAATTTTTACCCATCCATTTGCATAGAAGAATATTTTAAGAACCTTTAACCTACAAGCAACTAGAAGGTGTTATTGGAAAAATCCATAGCCTTAGCAAAAAGGAATATAAATATTCTGAAATAATTTTAGAAAGTAATGATGAAGAAGCTTTAATGATAATATATACATTATAATTTTAACCAGGCAACTGCCTTAATAGTTGGTGTGCTTAGTTTGTGTTGGCTATTATCAGCCTCCATTCAAAGTGTTTCTGCTAATTTATATATTTTTGCAGCATATTTCCTTGTTTATACACAGAGAGATAAACTGTTTTGTGCTATTATTCCTACATGGCAGAAATTAAAAGTATGAAAAGAAATCTGCCAGTCTTCAGAGGAATTTTAATCCAGCAACATGGGTGATTTGATCACATCCAAAGACCTCTAGGTTTGTGTGACCTGGCTGGAAGGAAGACATAACCACAGGCCACTAGTACCTCTGTCTGGTATACAGTCACACATTTAGTACATACCTTTAACCCCCAAAAATGTAGGTGAGGTTAGTTTGTGGATGAAAGCAGCCATGTTTAAAAGTGAAATATGATTGAGAGGCAAAGTGACAAATCAGGGAATGATTTGACGGAACAGGATATGACCAACTATCATGACAACACAGTTTAAAAGGAAGTGATAAGAGATAGTGACACGGAGGGAGAGATAGAGGAGGCAGTATTTCTGGGAGAGTTTTATAGAGTCAGGTTGAAGAGAGAACAAGGTAGAAGAGAAGGAGCCAGAAAATCAGAAAAAAATAACAAGAGCTTCATTTTATTTATTTATTTATTTATTTATTATTTTTATTAAATACATTTCTTTTATTACATGTATAAAACAAACTACATACAGCAGGGAGAACCATGTGACAATAATGAGTTCTATAAATCTTACATTCATAATGGTTTGGTTATTTGTATTTTTCCAGCTTGAAGTAAACATCTTTCCTGTCTTGTTGGGTCTAAATTTCTGAATGAAATTCAGTATATATCCTATCTCAACTCTAATAATTTAACTTTTTTTATCTTTTTTTTTTTCATAATACATAAAAAGGTTTTATTTGCAGGGGAGCAAAAATTTAATCAAACAAGCCAAATCCCATGTCATCATCTGACTCTTCAGACTCCTTCTTCTTCTCATCTTTCTTCTCCTCCCCTGCAGCAGGGGCAGAACCAGCAGCCTGAGCTGCTGAGCCAGGGGCAGCAGAAACAGCTACAGCCCCACCAGCAGGCACACTGGCGAGCTTGCGAACACTCTGAGCAATGACATTCTCAATGTTTTTTCCATTCAGCTCACTGATAACCTTGTTGAGGCAGGCATCATCCGCCTTGATGCCCACACTGTCTAGTATCTTCTTGATGTCTTTGGTGCTAGGAGAGGAGTTGCCCCAGAGGGCAGCCAGCAGGTAAGAGGCGACTTAATGCGTGTCCGGAGTGCGGACAAGCTTCACTCATGTGACCTTAGTGGCGTCAGGCAGCTACTTTTTTTTTCTTTTTTTTTTTTATTAATTTATTCTTGTTACATCTCAATGTTTATCCCATCCCTTGTATCCTCCCATTCCTCCCCCCCCCATTTTCCCATTATTCCCCTCCCCTATGACTGTTCCTGAGGGGGATTACCTCCCCCTGTATATTCTCATAGGGTACTTCTTTATCTTGATACTAAAAGTTCTTATCCCCTAGCCAACTAAACTTGATTGTAAAACTATACTGTCTGGCATTCGATTCCCCTCAGAGACTTGAGAAGGAATAAAACTTAAATTCCTGAGTGAATCAGCAGTGCAGGTTAGCAGCTTCAAAAACGAACAAATTGACTTGGCTTACTGCCTGAACAGTCACCCAACACTCTCTATAACATTGGAGCCTCATGAGGCTGAGAAGCTTCTGTAAGGCAGAAGACACTGTCAACAGAACAAAGTGACAGCTTACAGACTAAGAAAAGATCTTCACCAGCCTCACATCTGACAAAGATTTAATATCCAAAGTATATAAAGAACTCAAGAAATTAAACACCACCAAGCCAAATAACGCAAATGAGAAATGGGGCTCAGAACTAAACAGAGATTTCTCAATAGAGGAATATCGAATGGTTGTGAAACACTTAAATGCTCAAAGTCTTTAGTCATCAGAGAAATGCAAATCAAAATGACTCTGAGATTCCATCTTACACTCATCAGAATAGCTAAGATCAAAATCTCAAGTGACAACACATGCTGGTGAGGATTTGGAGAAAGAGGAACACTCCTTCATTCCTGGTGGGAATGCAAACTTGTACAATCACTTTGGAAATCTATCTGGGGATTTCTATGGAAACTGGGAATAGGGCTTCCTAAAGACCCAGCTATTCCACTCCTTGGAATATACCCAGAAAATGCTCCACCACACAAGGACATATACTCAACCATGTTCATAGCAGCCTTATTTATAATAGTCAGAACATGGAAGCAGCCTAAATGCCCCTCAGTAGAAGAATGGATAAAGAAACTGTGGTACATTTGCACTATGGAATACCCAAACTACTGTAGTAATCATGGACAATACAAGTAGTAAACATCGAACCCCTACTCTGATCTACTCAACGGACAGGACATTCTCAACAGTTATGTGGAGAGTGCGGAGTGACTCTGATATGAACTATGGTGCCCCATATTTGACCACCTCCCCTTGGTGGGGAGGCCTGATGGTATTCAAAGAAAGAATAAGCTGGCTACCAATATGAGATTTGATAGCTTATGACCATATAGTGTGGTAGGAATTCGCCCTTGGTCTTAGACCTAGGAGAGGGGGATAAGGTGAAAGCAGGAGAGAGGGAGGAACGGGAGGACAAAAGTTATGGGATAACAATTGAGTTGTAATCTCAATAAAGTAATAAAAAATAAAATTAAATAAAAAAAGTTGTGAAAAAAGATATGATTCACCCCTCTGGTTTAATTTAATACCTGTGATGATGTTGCTTTTGTCACATGTACAACTTCCAAATAATTAGAATTGATAATCACTTCATTTTATTATATATTAGTTCATATACTATGTTAGGATATATAAAATTTAGAAAGCCTTCATCTAAGTTTTTAAAGTTTTGAAAGTTACAATTTTTTTATTTTTTGAGACATAGTTTCTTTGTGTAATTTTGGATGTCCTGGACACACTTCGTACACCAGGCTGGCTTGAAACACACAGAGAAATAAGTTATAATATTATAAATGTTTTATATTCATAATTTGATATACTAAAATATAAGACTTGTAGCAAATATTCATCAATACCCATTTTTATAAATCCATTTTTTAGTTGCTATTATCTTGAATATGTATTTTTAGTTTGAATATTTTCAAATTATTACTAGTATTCTATTTCCAATGACTCAGGTTAAATTTTCTTGTCCTTTTCTTCCTTCTCTTTATTTTTATTCTTATTTTCTCTCCTCCTCCTTCCTAATTTTCTCCTGTGCTTCTTATTCTACTGTTATCTTTCAATTACTCCTAAAATGTATCTATACATGCTTTCATGCACTGTCTTCCTTTAAAATTTTATACACACCTCCAAAACTATTTGAAAGCAATCTAGGGGTTTATTAACAACACTAAATCCCACTGGCTTTGAGAATAATACTATCATACAGTAGAAGTAATTTTTATACTGGCTAGATAATATTCATTTTTTTAGTGACTTTGTTTTACCAATTAGTTGTAAGATATTAGTAACTCATTGTTACAAAGTCATTCAGGGAGGGGCTACGATTGAGATGAAAAGTGAATAAATAAATAAATAAAAATTTAAAAAATATAAAAAAAAATCAAAGTAATTCATAATCAGTATGTAAAAGTTAGGGGATGTTACATCATTTCTCTGAGCACGGCAATTTACTTTTAAAGACAATCTAGATATGTTGCTTAGATTGTATTTAAACTTGCTGTCACCATTAATTTCCAAAGTACTTGTATGCGTCTACTTATGGTTTGCTTTTTCAACTAATAATTTTATACTTACTTTACAATTACCATAAAATTGTTTTTACCTATCTCAAATCCTATTTCCTTCATAATTACTTATTTTTGATCCTAACACCATTGTATATCCATTGAGGAATATTAGTATTCTTGAGTCATTTCTGATGACTTTCTTTGCTCACAACACTTAGTGGTCACCAACACTTTACTATTATTTTTCATTCCCTTAATAGTACTACCTTGACCATTAATTCAACATCATTTGAACACATGATTACAGTGACCAATTTGGTGTTAATTGATATATTTTGATTGAATCATAAATTTCCTTATTTATCATAGAACACGTTTTTAACTAGCTGCTATTGATATGATGATAATGTGCATGTATACTGACAACATATACCCATATGTGTATGTTTAGCTCAGTCACATGGTAAAAACAAAAACCCTAGAGAAGGAGTAAGGGAATCCAAAATAACAGTAAATCCATAAACTCTGCCCACTATTTAAAAGAAAATATAAAAACAAGTGCTTAAACCTCTCTCAGTCAGTGCTCAGCTGAAGCTCATTAGACATCTAGTAAGGCCTTTGCTAGGGTGCAAGGGAAACAACTTATATTATTATAAGGATAATTATGCTGCCTATTATATAGTGTGATGTATAGAAGGTCTGCATTCTTGGGAGGAGGAGAAGCATCTACGCTGCTGTAGGGATAGTCATAGGATGTATGACTGAGTAACCCATTTGGATAAAACATGATTTTAATTTGAATAGATCAGGACATATGTCTCCTCCCAGGTCTGGAGATAACATTCTTCTGACCAAAGAAATAATATTTATACTAATATACCATTGCAGTTGCAATGTAATTTTTCCTCTCAAGAGGTAACCCTAAGATAATTTAGGAGATAGGCAGAAATTGTGTATGTATGTATGTATGTATGTATGTATGTATGTATGTATGTATGTATATGTGTGTGTGTGTGTGTATATATATATATATATATATATATATATATTAGCTGTTCTACAAATGGGACGGTTATGCATTGGGTTTAAATTTATATGAAGTCTCCAGGAATATAAGTTAATTTAGATCGAGATAAGACACTAGGACTTCCTTCAAATATTCCTGAGCAGAGAATCAAGGATGTTTCTAAACTGCTGCTCTTGTGGTCACTTCTCTAAGCAGCCTGTCAGATTTATACATCTTGTCCTCATCATTCTGCCTCTGAAGATGTAATCCTAACTGCCATTAGGAAAATTGGCCCAAAACTGATTTAGTTCTTTGAACTGAGCAGGGCAGAATGCTGACAGTTAGAATACTCCTCCAGTGGATCTATATAAAATACACTAACAGTGCATCTGTGGTTTTATTTGTATAGCTGTCACAAAAGATGGGGGAAGAAGCTTTCCTGGATAGGTATAAGACATGCGTCAGTAATATTGCAGAATGACACTGTGTGTTGGTTTTGTAGGGGTTTATTCTTATACTTATTCCTCTTAATTAATATTAGTTAAAATTTATTCCCAAAAGTCCTACATAATATAGGTTAGAAAACATGGTGATAAAATATACAAATAAAATAAATTAAAATAAAAAGTGCAAATCTACACCAAGAAGCTATAATATATAAACAGTTTATAAAATTTAATCAAAATTTATCATTCATCTCCAGGTGTATAAATCAAGAAAATCTGAAGAAAGTTTGGAAATATTTATAAGATATAAAACACATACATTGTTCGGCATCTAATTTTGTGTTACACAGTAACTTCCTTAAATACAACATATATCTTGTACCACAAAATATCTGTGCTTTCAAATTTATCTTTTTGACTAATTAATAAATCTCTTTTGGGCAGTCTCTTTCCTGAAACTAGTTCTTCAACTGCATCTAGTCTCTTCTTCAATATGTGATATCATAAGCCAGTGTCACGACCCAATTATTCACAAAACAAAAAAATAAACTCTTTTTTTGTGCACTTCTTTAAGGTATATTTTAAACTAAGTTCACCTACTGCTTTTGAATCCAACTCTCATAGCATTATCTTTAGAAATCTTGTACCACTGATAACTTTCTCTTTATTTTATAAAACAATCACTTTTTACCCCCATATCTTTCCTCTCTATTTACAAAATATACTATGATACTATGTTCCTCAACCTTCATTTCCTACTGAATCTATATCAATACTGCTGCTCAAAAAAATAGCTGACATATAATGACCTTTAATCCCAAGCACTCATGTCTTGGGCCATACAAAGTGGAGAATCAAAGAAATGTTTGAGAGAGTATAACAGAGATAAGAAATGACCGACTCTTAGGAGAACAGAGAGAAACCAGAGGCTACTTAAGAGCAGTTCAGGGAGAGAGATGGAGAGTTTGTGATGATACAGTACCATTTTGGAGGATGGTATAGTTTGGCAGAGTTCCCTTGAATCCAGTTGAGTTTGTGCAGTTCAGTTCAAGGAGTCCAGAGGCAGACAAACAGAGCAATTCAGTCAGACAATTTGAAACAGTCATCTTGGAAAGGAGTTTTAGCCAAAACAACTGAGTTGAACCAGCCAGCCAGAGTTCAGAAAGAACTAGAAATCTTAGTTTATTCAGCAGTAGTCTCAGAGGCTTAAAGCATTCTATTAGCAGATGGAGGCTGGAAGCTGAATCCTTCATGGTCCAGGTTTGCAGAAGACTAGATTGTGTGGAGGCTAGAAGCTTCCAATCAGAAGACTAGATTGTAGGAAGCTCGAAGCCTCCAGGCCTAGAACTAGGAATACTTAGATAGAAATGCTTTGGACTTGGCCTAAGCTATGTATTCATAAATCTTGGGTACTGTTTTCAGTTCATCCCATCACCCGAGGAAATAAAAAGCATTTACAGTTTTCAACTTCCAGACTAATAATCAATCACAAGGTGGATCCACATTTACACACAGATACACAGACACACACACACACACACACACACACACACACACACAGGGAGGGAGATAGAGAGAGAGATTGAGAGAGAGAGAGAGAGAGAGAGAGAGAGAGAGAGAGAGAGAGAGAGAGAGAGAGAGAGAGACAGACAGACAGACAGACAGACAGACAGACAGCAGACAGACAGACAGAGACAGAGACAGAGACACAGAGACAGAGACAGAGATACTGGACTGGGACTGGAACTTGCACTGGCAGTGACACCAGAGACATACCTAGTCCAAAAAGTTTACTTCATTAAAAGCCTACCACTGGGAACCAAGCATTCAAATAGCTGAGTTTTTGCATGCCATTCTTATTCATACTACCACATGTTAAGACATATATATATACACACACACACACATACATATCTACATGTACAGACACATGCACACATACACAATCAAATGTTTGCTTTTAGTTCAGTGCATTTCAACCTGGGGGTCATGACTCCTTTGTGGGTCAAATGACTTTCACAGGGGATTGCCTAAGAGTAATGAAAACACAAATACTTACATTACAATTCATAACAATAGCAAAATCACAGTTATAAATCAGCATTGAAAATGATTTTATGGCTAGAGGTGTCACCACATGAGGAATTCTATTGAAGAGTTGCAGTATTAGGAAGGCTGAGAACACTCTTTTAGATGACTTTTTTAAAATAAGAATTTTAGTGAACTGTCATGATACTGTTTAGTCTTTAGTGGACTGTTTAGTGTTATATCAAGGGAAATAAATAAGCACATTTGTTTAATTTTAAGAATTTAATGATCAAAAAATAGAATAACCCTTATTGGACTGCCACATAATAGGCAACAAAGTTGTAAGTTCCATTTGACTGATCATGAAACTATTTTTCAGTCATTCAGTAATTGATATTTAATATTTTTAGCAAAACTCATGTTTTCCTTTAAATTGTGTACATTTATATACTATTTGTAGAAAAAAGAAAATGGCATGTTAAGCAGCGACATTTACAATTTTCTTTAAAATTGAAAACCTTTGCTTCATATAACCATAGCAAACATAGAAATGTCTAATGCACAGTGTATGTAACTCTGAGTTGATAAATGTTTCCAAACTCTACTTACATATGCTATCAATAGAACCTGAGTAATGAAATTGTGTGCTGCTCATCTCTTTATGAAAGGAAATTGGATATATGTTTAATTCCATGTTTTATAAGAATCTAAAACTTTGACATAGAATTCCACTACCTCAGGCCTGGATTTATAAAGCTAAGACTATTATTAATAACTTGAGGTTTCAATAGCAGTAGTAGCATTCCTACAGGACTATGTGGATTTCTGTTCTCCCTTTATCACTATTGTGAAGTAATTGTACTTGGGATGAATAATAAATCTGTCTTATGTCTTCTCAAATATTTGTATGTTTGTCAGTTTTGACTTTTCAATAGCATTTTTAGTTGCACCATTATCCAAGCTTGACTAAATATAATTTCTTTTGACATTAAAACTACAACTCAGGTGTTGGTAATGTGATTGTAATGCTAATACTTCTACCACAGGCATCGCTGTACTATAATCAGTAATAAAAGCATACTGAACTGTTGTGAAAACTCCTTGTGCCTGCATTACCTTATACTCTTTGGTAACCTTTATTTCTGGATGAAAGTAGTTTACAATACTGTATCAGTTATAATGAGCACCAATAAACAAGCTGCTTTGCCAAGGGCAAATATAATTCCAAGCAATAAAATTGGCTCTATGACACTGTATGTTCTATTCTTCATTTCAGATTCATTAACTATTATGGAGATCAATCTCTTTGACACGGTACATTTCTAACCACATTTATGCCAGAATATGTACTCATTAGCATACTTGAACTCCAAAGCTAAACTGACAGGGTTTTCTTTTTGCTTCATAATATCCAAAATAATTTGAGAAACAAGCCTTAAGGATTGTGACAACCACAGTACTTAAGATATATTTTCTTTATATACATGCATATCTTTATGCACAGCCAATCCATTTTGGGAGTGTGTTTACTAATCATATGAAAATATTATATATTTTTATTTTAAATAAAATAAATGCAATGATTTTGCACATTATTATAAGTGGCAATGTTTAGAATCACCAATGCATTGTTATTCTTTCCTCTCCTCAGGTAGGTAATTTTACCCATGTAAATAGATTAAATATTTATAAATCAATGTTAATTTACAAGATTTATTACCTGAAAGCTTTTCTCATGAAAACTTTCAAAAGTATTACCTAAAAATTTTAAAACTTTCAAAGTATTTTATTCACATATTATGTTTGATATAACACATTGGAATAAAATTACAAATAGAGAAGAAAAATAGAATAAAATGCTACCAAATACAGCTCATCTATGTATCTATAGAATCACTTCTGTTATTAAGCTCACAAAATCTCAGATTCAAATGTAAAACACCTTGAAGAGAATCATATAACTACCACAGATGAATGTATAGTTAGCAAGGCTGCTCTGGAACAGCAGTGAATTTTACTTGTTCTAGCTGTGGTGCTAGAGTGAAAAAAAAATCTGGATGTGTAATTGGGTATTTCAGAAAAGAAACTACAAAAAACAACAACAACAAAAAGACACACCAAATGGGGGAAAACATTATTATAGCAGGAGTTCCTGTAATACTCATAATATTTTTATACTTTATCTCAATTAGACTTTAGTAGCACAAGAAATGTGCGTATTTCACTTTTCTGTGTCGGGGTAAAACATATATCAATAACAACTACCGTCTTAGTTACTTTTTTATTACCGTAATATGACACTAACGCCATCTCAATTTAGAAAAGAAAGTTTATTTTTTGCTTACAGGTTCAGAAAGTGATTTCATAACTATAACGGCAGAAAGCGTGGCAGAATAACAGTAGGCATGGTGCTAGGGGAATAGCTTACAACTCACCTGCGGTGCACAAGATCAAGGCAGAGACATAATGGGAATGAAATCGGCTTTTGAATTTTCACAGTCCAACTGACATACCTCCACCAGCAAGGCCAGATTGACTACTTATTTCCAAATAATTCTATCACGAGGGCTAAAATATTCAAATATATGAGTCTATAGGGACTGGTATATATATATATATATATATGGAGTAAAGATGAGATCCATGTAGATTTCTATTTTGTCACTTAAATAGATATAGTTTTTTATGTAGCCCTACTCAAAGAAAAGGTAGAAGCATCAAGACTCAATATAATCAATGCAAGTCAGTACATATTTTTAATCCATCGTATCCTAAATCAGAAGAATGTATTACTTACTTCAACCCTATTTTCATATTTGTACTGAGTATGATTTCTAAGGCTAGCCACTGAGTAGCATTCCAAGTGTAAAAAGCAACATATTTAATGTCTCACCTAGGTAAAAAAGCACACAACAGAAATCATTTTTAGAGAATTATAATACATTATTTTCTTTTTTAAACTTTTATGACAGAGTTGGTTGCTATAAAATATATTATAATATATGTTTAAGCATGATGACTAAGAGAGAAAAAGGAATCCATAAAAAAAAAAAAATGACACCTAAGAGTATGGGAGTGTGTCTCTTGGGAGTGTGTCTCTTAGAGAATCACTGACTTCTGGTTTTGTTGCTGCTGTTTTGTTTTTGTTCTTTTCTTTTGTCAAAAAAAAAAAAAAAAAAAAAAAAAAACCAAAAAAACCCAAAAAACAAACAAACAAACAAACAAACAAGGACTATATTTAACCATGAAATAGTTTTAGATATCTATAACCTATGATTTATACTCCATAACAAATGTGGTAATTAACCACAATTATTGGCTGAAACACATTTTCTAGGAATGTTTTATTGTTGTTTTTGTTTGTTTGTTTGTTTTCTTCAAAGAAAGGATGCATGAATATTTCCCTGGTATAACTACTTTAGAGGCTTAACAAACTCCAGCATCTATCATGGCTTTGTTTCTTTCCATACTGGCATTAAAGCCAAGGTCTTGCCAATGCTAAGAAAGCACTCTACCACTAAGATATAGTCTCTGCCTGAGATTCTGAAACTTTAGTGCTAGCAATTATCTGTAATGGGTATATGTGTAGAACTAGTCACTTCCTTTTTTATCTCTGGTTAGCCGTCATTTTGAATTGATGCTTATAAGCAACCAGTTATTTGTGGATGAATAAAAATAAAAAAAATATTTATGAGAAAATCTGGGAAATAAAAAAATTATAATGATATATTTAAGATATATTGGAGACTAGAAAGCTGGGTGTCGTGGTGCATGCCATTAATCCCAGCTCTTGGGATGCAGAGGCAGGTGGATGTCTGTGAGTCCAAGGCCAGCCTTGTCTACAAAGTGAGTCTAGGAAAGCCAAGGCTGTTACACAGAGAAACCCTGTCTCAAAAAACGAAAAAGCCAAAAACAAGAAGAAGAAAAATAAGGATAAGAATGAGAATGAGAGGCCGGACGTGGTGGCGCACGCCTTTAATCCCAGCACTCAGAAGGCAGAGGCAGGCAGATCTCTGTGAGCTCGAGGCCAGCCAAGGCTAACACAGGAAGACCTTGTCTTGAAACACCCGCCCCCCAAAAAAGAATGAGAATTAGAATGAGAAGGAGAAGGAGAAATGATATATTGGGAAATCATCAACATGAAATTATATCCATGAAGCCAAATCCCAGGGTGTATTGAACTCACCTTGGGAGGATATCTAATAATCAATAACTGATGCTTAAAATTCAGTGCTTTATTATAGAATTGTGCTACCTGTTAACCATCTGTCTATATAAAACGGAGTCAGGAATGACTCGAACAATCATTTCATGTGGAAAACAATGTACTTCAGGAAATTATGCAAGTGTTCAGATCTCAGATTCTGGTATTACTAAGGAATTTTATTCTACAACATTAGAGAAAAGAGAATAAAAGAATATGTACCATATGACTCACAACTAAACTTCCAACTAATGTAACTATTAACACTTATGTATTCATGTTTAATAGTGTATATTATAGCAGTCTAATGCTATTACAATGTTTAAAAAATTAATCTCTAAACAACAAATGTTCCAAATAAAAATTCAAGTTTTTAACTGCTATAAAGAAGTTCTTGATTATATTGACTAATTTATTATATTAAATAATTAAGATAAAGTTATGCAAATGGTATTAGCATATAAAATTTAATTGCAAAGTTAAATTACTTGTGTCAAAAATTATAAGATGAATGATGAAAACATACTGGAATTTGTTTCCAACATTCCTGCTGAGCATTGTTATCTATGGGGACACAAATGCTTAGCTAGGTCATGATTTAGCTTCTGTGAGGTCAATTATATCAACTATCATTTTCTTTCAATCCTACTTATAGGGAAACAATAGTAAAACCTTTTACCAAGCGGATGATTTATAATATTATGATCAATGAAAATAACTCTCTAGCTTTTTTTTTTTTTTTTTTTTTTTTTAGTGTGTAATTGTGTATTTTGTTTCTGTTTTGTTTTCTGGGAAATTTAACATCTTTCCAGGACTATGAAGAAATGACATTTGAATTACAGCTCTTAGGTTCCATAGCCAGTGTAGTAATGAGATAGCTTTATTAAGAAAACATCATCTATGCCTTCTCTTTCTCATACTTCTTCTCTCTAGGATGGAGATTTTGGTTATTGAAAGTAACATGCCTAAATTTTGACTTTGGAGAAAAAAAGATAGCCATCTATAGCTTTGACCCTTGCTAATTATTATTCTTTTAAATGTTGGTAAACCATCAGAGCTTTGAATTTAATATTGGGGCCAATATTGAAAATCTTTCCCAGGCCTCTGCAGTTGTATTCTTCATTTAAAAAAAAAATTCTCAATAGAAAATAATCCTTTGCTGTGTTAGCCTTAGTTAAATGTCTAACTGTTGGAGTATATGAGGATATGTGCATAAAATTCAAGTGGCATTTATCAGAATCTGTTGTGTGCTTGATAGTATTATATACTGAGAGAATGGTCAAAAAAATAAAAATTGGTGGGTAAATGTTGTTCAAGTGACAGTGATTTTCCTGTGGATAAGGTGCTCAACTTAAGTATATTGTCAGAAAAGATTAACATTTTGGTGGTACTAAAGGGCTAGTGTTGAATCATATTGACTAGGCTGGTTTTGAGGTTATTTTTGTAAAACTGTTTCTCTAAGCTTCTTAACCTGGCTATCACACATATAACTGAGACTCTTTTACATTTGTTTACAAGGCTTTACAACACAATGTTGAGAATGTTAAGTCTGTTCTTTTTAAATTTAATTTAATTTTATTAATTTATTCATATGACATCTCAATGGTTATCCCCCTCCTTTGGATCCTCCCATTCCTCCCTCCCTCCCATTTTCCCCTTACTCCCCTCCCCTATGACTGTGACTGAGGGGGACTTCCTTCCCCTGTATATGCTCATAGGGTATCAAGTCTCTTCTTGGTAGCCTGCTATCCTTCCTCTGAGTGCCACCAGGTCTCCCCATTCAGGGGACATTGTCAAATATGAGGCACCAGAGTACATGTGAAAGTCATACCCCACTCTCCACTCAACTGTGGAAAATCTCCTGCCCATTGGCTAGATCTGGGTAGGGGTCTGAAGTTTACGGCCTGTATTGTCCTTGGCGGTGCCATAGTTTGAGCAGGACTCCTGGGCCCAAATCTGCCGATCATAATGTACTTCTTGTAGGTTTCTAGGACCCTCTGGATCCTTCAACTTTGCCATTCTCCCATGCTTCTCTCATCTAGAGTCCCAGTAGGATGTCCTCCCCTCTGTCCCAGTTTCCTGGTTAGTGAAGACTTTCATGGGACATGCCCCTTGGGCTAGTATGCAGTATAGTGAGTATATACCATTTAACTCTTTCCGCTTCTGGGTTAACTCACTCATTATGATCATTTCTAGTTCAATCCATTTGTCCACAAATTTCGGGAATTCCTTGTTTTTAATAGCTGAGTAGTATTCCATAGTGTAAATGTACCACAGTTTCTTTATCCATTCTACTGAGGGACACTTAGGCTGTTTCCATCTTCTGGTTATTATTAATAAGGTTACTATGAACATGGCTGAGCAAATTTTCTTGTGTGCTGGAGCATCATCTGGGTATATTCCAAGGAGTGGAATAACTGGGTCTTGAGGAAGCCCTATTCCTAGTTTTCTGAGATAGCACCAGATAGATTTCCAAAGTGGCTGTACTAGTTTGCATTCCCACCAGCAATGAAGGAGTGTTCCTCTCTCTCCACATCCTAGCCAGCATGTGGTGTCGCTTAAATTTTTGATCTTAGCCATTTTGATGGGTGTAAGATGGAATCTCAGAGTTTGTTTTGATTTTCATTTCCCTGATGACTGAGGAGGTTGAGCATTTCTTTAAGTGTTTCTCAGCCATGTTAAGTCTGTTCTTAACCCTCTATGTTATCCTGACTCCATATTTGCCAAAATCCCCAACTTATTTGCTTTTTAGTTCTATTTTTGTTACATCTGAACCTTCTTCATCTCTCCTGCACCTCTGCCTAAGGCTGAATCTCCTATTTCCTCCTCTAAGTCCTTCTCCCCTGGCTGGCAGGAAGTCCTGCCCTATTCTCTGCCCAGCTCAGTGACTGGCTGTAAACTTCTTTACTGACATACAAGGAGGTCATTTGCGGAGTAGATTTTATACAACATTGAGAGATTCTCTTCTTAACAAGTCTTGAAAACAGATATGGGAGATACAGAAATTGGCATTTGAATTACACAATGACCTTATGCCAAAGGCTTTCCTATAATCCTGACTCATTTATAATCACCTTTTTAGGTAATGTCTGTAAGCCCCAGACATTTAGGATAAAGAGCTTGTCAGTTGCCTATAGTTTATGGCTGCATTACTTACTGGCAAGTAATTAAACTCATAAAAGAAGTGAATATATTTTTTTTTTTGCGTATTTGAGTGAAAAGTTGCAAGGTTAAGCAAGGCATAGAAGTATGATTAAAGTTTTCATGTAATGTTATAGCTACAATATTATCTTTATCAGAGTGAATGGCCAACGAGTCCTCATATTCTAGCCAAGTAATAAGCCTAAGCAGATGTTAGCTCACTTAGCCCTGGCAAACAAACAGTGGGCATCCATATGGATGGTCTTTGAATCCATTTTGCGTGATTTATGGTGTATCTTGCTGCAGGTTGAACTAAACTAGACATGAGCCTTATTTCATGAGTACAGTGGTTCATGAAGATCTGTGGAGTTGATTTAAAAAAAAAAAAAAAGGTCACTAGACAGGTCTTTGGGAGTATTTTTGTGAGGGGCAATCTTTTTCTTTATCTACCTATATACATCTTAAAGGAGTAATCTAGGAGTATCAAATAAGCTTTGCCTAAGTTTATCAGGACAATTAGCTAGTTGTAATGAAAGAATTTTATGCTTGATTTATAATACTGCCCAAATGCCAGGGTTAGTGATGCTGTCAGCCTGAATGTACTAAGGAGATGTAATGTACTTCAATTAACTACTTTTTTTTTGAGACAGAGTTTCTCTGTGTAGCCTTTCTTCAACTGGACTCATTTTGTAGACCAGGCTGGCCTCAAACTCACAGAGATCTGCCTGCCTCTGACTCCTAGACTGCTTGGATTACAACCATGATCCATGACACCCAGCTTAACTACTTTTCAGTTACTATGATAAATAAATAACTGTGACTAAGACAATTTTTAGAAGAAAGAGTTTTACTTGTCTTTAGTTCCAGAGGGATAAGAGTCTATCATGACATAAAGAGAAATAAGAAAATTGAGGACTCCCTTCTTGAACCATGAGCTTAAAGCAGAGAGAAAGAGCTAGCTGGGTATGCCTGGAATCATTACTCTTTCAAAGCCTTTTTCTAGTAACATACTTCCTCTAGCAAGACCACACATTATAAACATCCCAATAGCACAACCAACCAGGAACCCAAGTTTTCATATGCCTGAGACTCTGGGGAATATTTTACATTCAAACCACCACCATGCTCATTCCAGTGAAATGATACCAGGTCTCAACAATATACAAACTATGTCACATATGTTGTTTGGTTTTCCCTGCTGCTGGGCTCTCAACATGGCTGATGCTTAGCACTGTACAAAGAACCACATTTTCCCAGTCCTTTAGTTGGCTAAGGTGCCAGTGGACACCCTTTGAAATGTCTGTTCACAACCGAACATTGGTCAGGCCACTGCTTTCTTAGAAGTCAGCAGCTGGCTTCCTCTTCACTGGTGACAAAGGTAGCTATGGTTACCTGCCTGGAAGTCAAGTTCTAAGGGAGGAGGGGAACCAGTCCTTCCCCCCCAAAAATAATGACAAACTGTGGATAGTCATGATGGAGGAATGGAGTGCAAGAACATTTATTTCATGAATCAGACTTTATAAATCTTGTTCAGTGGGAGAGCTTTCAGGGGTGAATGTGTTTGATTCACTGGGGATAATGGTGCTAGCAATATTTTATTTATATGCAGTGGTAGAGAAGAGGAACACACTACTTAATTATCCTACGAGTGGGGAAGGAACTCTAGGCACAGTTAAAGGTCATTTGTTGAAAGCTAAGATCTCTTTAGCATAGGGTGAGGTATTTCCAGGAATCCCCATGTGACTGCTAAATAGGTTCTACTGGTAGAAAAGGAGTTGAACTTGCTTTTCCCCCTAAGGACTGGTTGACATACATCAGATAGAGGATGTGGGGATTCTGGCTCTGCAGATCAGCCAGTAGAGAAGGAGAACTGCTGACAAAAGGAGTTCCCCTTTTTGCACCTAACTCAGGCAGTGTCCAGTAATGCCAGACTTTGACCTTAACAACGTATATTGGGTTTCTAAAACAGTTAATGTATTTAAACATCTGAAAGTAAAAGAAGGCCTTACTGGCTTTGCTGTTATACCTCAAGATGTGAAAGTTACACTGATGCTATGGGGTAAACAGTTGTGGTGGGAAAGACTTGTGTGAAATGATTCGGCACAAGGTGCAGCGTAATGCACCCCACTGGAGTGCACAGGACATTTCTGCTGAGATGAAGGCATAGTACTATATACTGCACTTAAACATGCTGGGTAGCAAAGGAGAAAGGAGAGAAAACAAGAAATGTGCAGAAAATAAAGACAAGTGAGTAGATTCAGTATGGAAATAATTATCACAACCTGTTTCAACTTAATTGTGGATGGGGCATGAATCAATCAATATTGAGCTATAAATTTTAATAAAAGCCAGGAGTTAAGAAGGAAGGAGAAGGAGAAGGAGTAGGAGGAAGAGAAGAAGAAGGAGAAGGAGAAGAAGAAGAAGAAGAAGAAGAAGAAGAAGAAGAAGAAGAAGAAGAAAGAAGAAGAAGAAGAAGAAGAAGAAGAGGAGGAGGAGGAAGAGGAGAAGAAGAAGAGGAGGAGAAGGAGGAGAAGAAGAAGAGGAGGAGGAGGAGAAGAAGAAAAGGAGAAGGAAAGAGGAGAAGGGGAAAGAGAATTAGGAGAAGGAGAAAAAGAAGAAGAGGAAGAAGGGGAAGAGGGAGGAGGAGGTGGAAGAAGAGAAAAATCTAATCCATATACTGGCTTATTCTTGTCACATCATGTGTATAGTAGATCTGAGTGGATGGGGTTAGAGTTTGCCTTATTTCCCCTGAGGACTGTAACAAGGGCTTATGTTCTTTTGCCATGAATTGAGATTTACCTTTACTCCAAGAAACAAACAGAAGAGATTATATTTTTTTCCATTGGCAAAAACATGGCAGACTTGTTTTGTTTCCACCTGGGAAGCTTAGGCTAGTGGGAAATGGGATGGTTACTTTATTGGGCATCAGATTGAAGAATAATTGGCTGTAGGAAGTTTTTGACACTTCAGAAGGGTCATTCTACCTTATGCAGTAGATTGTACACTGATCAAAGCCACTGAATTATGAACTTTCTTTGCTCCATCTGTTACAACTTCTCCATAGGCAGAGGTTTAAGCTAAAAAGATGAAGACTGATGGGATAAGGAAAACCCAGCATCTTCTCTTCTGCCACAGGCCAGCAAGCAGCATGTACCTAAAGGGAAAGCATAAATTTTGAATTTTCTGAGATGTTTGAATTCCTGTGAGAAGTATAACTTTGTAGTCACTGGACTAAAATGATGGTGGTTAAAACTATGACTGTGAAAATTCATATATGTATGTATGAATGTATATACTCCCACCCAAAACATAAGAGTGGCTGCATTTTCAGCTGAAAGTAAAGGTAAAATGTATCAATCAAGAAAAACTATTAATGACAAAAAGACAAAGTGTTAAAGATATTTTCTAAATATATTAATGAATTCTGGTTAATCAATGAACAATAAACCAAACATTATTTTTTGAACAACACAAATGTAGAAATATCTGTGCTTAGAAGACATAAGACTTCTTACAAGAGTCCACCAAATGTAATTGTGGTGCAGTAATTGTTTTATGCTTCAATTTTATCTCTAACTCAATCTCAGCTTTCCAGTGAAGAAAAATGTAAGGCTTTGAGGATGGATGCTCAGAGCACAACTATAACAGGTCATGGTTCCTGTGGTAGGGTAGACAGGGAAGTAAGAATATTCCTGAAACCTATAAGGCATCTACACTGGCATACACTGCTACAAACAACAAGAGCCCTTGACTGTAACAAAGTGGATAAAGAAAGCTGGTATAAGAGGCTGTATTCCTAAGCCCACAATGTCATACACACACTTATGTTCACACTCAAATACACAAACACAAAAACACACACACACATACACACACACTCACCATATGATAAATATTTCTTTGTATACATGTCAAAGAGTCTTCCTATAATTATAATGGATATCAATGTCAACCATAAAATCAACAACAACAACATATGTTGAATATGGGTTATATATATGTTAAATGAAGACCACAAATAATTAGATTCACAACTATCATTTATATGTATATATATGACTTTTTCTATTGTAACAGTACACAATAAATTAAATTTAAGTTATCATTAAAATGATAACATTAAAATTGTAATAAAAACAATATAATCACAAAATGGAAATTTTACTTAAAAGGCAGTCTTTATGCAAAAGGAAAATTGAGAACTTAAAATCATGGCTCCCAAACAAACCAAAATTATTGTTAAGAATTTAATGTTGAATTGTGTATGTATGTATTAATTTTATATCTACAAAGGGAGAAAAAGATGAATAAAAGTATATGCTGTTACATATACAGTATGATTTAAAGTGAATTTGAGAATATGTTGAGTTTTTTAAATCCAAGATAACTACTTTCATTTATAGAATAAATGGAATTCTTATTTTTACTTTGATCTGAACACAACATGCTGATGCAATTGCTACTGATTTGGGTTTGGGAATTTTATTTTATTAGAGATCTGAAAGACAAAACAATATGCTGCTTTCAGGCTAAAGAGTAAAACTCAATTATTTCTAGTTTGACCATTGTTTCTTGCTACCCTACAAAGTATTGAGGTAAGAAATGGCCTTTGCCTCTGTTGTAATGACTTTGTAACTTATAGGTACCAAAGGCTTGTTCTACTTGGACTCATCTACTTTTTGTTTCCAGATTACACTCCACTTGCTCTTACTGCTACCATAAATCTGAATTCTGAGTCCGATGCATATTAGTTGTAGCTGGATGCATAACTACATGCTGACCTTGTCAGCTTCCTGACCCCACTTCTGCATGTATGTGTTTCACTGGGATTTTTCAGCAAAAATTTCATTGACTAAATGGCAGGAAGTCCTTTTGTTATGATGTTTGTAACAAATGGAAACAAAAGTTTCCATATAAGTGTCTAATTTAACATTTATAATAACAACATACCCAAAGTACCAAAATAATGCTTTAAACATCAAATCAAATGTCTTTTATAAATTAATCAATTGAGATAAAGCACCTTTGGATAAATAGTTGCCTGATGCTTTTTCTTCAAAAAAAAAAAAAAAAAAAAAAATCAGTTTAGTTAGCATTCTTACAAGAAGTGATTCTATGTTTCAGTTTCAACTATAGTGTTAATGTTCAATTTTACCAATATTCTTGAAATATATTTTCAAGATTTGTACAATAAAATTCATTAAAATGGATTAAAAGTTTTTATTAATATTTAAAATACTTTCTCATTAATCAGGAGCATTGACAATGTCTTTCCCCTATCTCTCATTAGTATAATTGGTTTAAATTTTTAGAAAGAAGTTATATATAATTATGTGTATGATTTTTGAGTTATTAGTGACAGTATCATAGAATAACTGATTATCCACTTGGATATCCATCTATAATAAATATTTATTTTTATTATTTATTTTTATTTGTTGCCTTATATATGTTGAAATTAGGAATGATCTGCCTAATTTATATCCACATCAAGTAGCATAAATACTTTTGTATTATCAAACATACTGATGAAAAATAAGTCCCCATTTTACACATTTGACTTTATCATGTTTTATTTTAAATATTGATGTAAGCTTTCATCTCCATAATATCTCCAGAAATAATTAAAATAATGTTTTTTAATTGTAAAAATGGCTGGAAGTTCTTTAAATGAACTCAGTAACAGGTGATTGACATTTTAAAAAGTCCATGTTTTAAGATTATAGAAGTAATCTGTCTTTATCTTTCATCTACCACTTAATTGACTCATTTTTATTTTGTTGAAAGTAAAAGACAGAGATGTCTATTAATATAGATACTCACATCATTTTAAGAAAATTCACTCTCATTAAAATTTAGAGCTGTAGTTCCATTGACATTTCCTTTATAAGCTGCTCAATTATCCTCATTGTGTCTTTGCTCATTAAAATTTGTTTCACCACAATACCTCCTAATAATGTTAAATTTGCTAACACTACATCAAAGTACTTTAACACCGCTCAGATAGAATAATCAACCTGGACTCATTTTGTTTCTGCCAGTCCAGACAGGAGTCCTTAAAAACAGAGTTGTCAAACACCAAAAGACCAAGAAGAACTGACAGTTGGCCTGTGTCGGGAACTAAATTCAGTGATTTTTCTCTTAGACCTCTTGGGAATTTACCTAGCAAAATCCATTTTCCCTGAAATCTGACTAAAAGCCATGTGTTTCTGAATTACTATTACTTAACAGTCTACAAAGTGAATTCCCTATGTGGTGTTATCTATGCTTACTCTGACTAGAAAAAATGGCAACAGGATTTGGAAAGAGAATTTCAGTTAAAAATGAACTGTATTCCAAAAATAAGTGTGGTGCCCAAGCCATCATGGTACTGAGTCAAGGGCAAGGGACTGCGGACTTAACACACACACACACACACACACACACACACACACACACACACACACTAAAACAGCGGGTCTTTTTTGCTAAGAGAGCAGCAGCAGCAGCAGCAGCAGCAGCAGCAGCAGCTTTTATTCAGTGTCCAAAGAGCCTTTTTATAGGCAGCAAAGCAGGAATACCACTTGCAGGTGAAATCCCTCAAGAAGTGATTGCACACAGGAGGGAAAGTCCCGAGGAGGGGAGGGGTGTGTTCTCAGAGCAGTAAACATGACTAGCTAACCAACATAAACACAGACAAGGAAGCTGCTAGAAGCAGGACATGAAACAGCAAGACAGGCAGGCAGCCCAGTCGGGCCTTGTTCCTTCAAATAAGTGAATCATGAAGTAATTAACCTAATTTTAAAAAAACAATGATGAAAATACAATAACCTTCATTATCCACTTGACTCAGTATAAAAGTAACACACACACAGACACACAAAAAAAATATCTTCTTGGTGTCTCTGAGGATGTTCTCCAAAAGGTACAGCTAAAAAGGGAAGATCCATCCTTGATCTACATAAGACCTCTTTACAGGCTGGATTTGCACTGAATAAGTTTCGGAAAGGTAACTGAGTACTGGCATTCATCTCTCTCTGCTCCCTGACTATGGGTACAATGTGATGAATGCCATGGCCTGCTGTTATATTTTACATATCTTGATCGAGAGTACCATCAAAATGGCATTTAAATAATCTCTTTTCTGATATTCCTTATTGACAGGTATATCCTGAAAAAAAAAAAAAAGAATAAAGTAGCTACTATAGATAGGGAATGTATACCTCAGGTAGAAACAGCACAGCATCTTAAGACAAAGCTATAGCGTAAGGGATGGAAAAGTCATGATGCCCGTGACATAGCTGAGGCCTGGGAAAAAGTCTATGGTGCTTCATCCAGACTATAGATACTCATCTGTTCATCTATCCTGGAGAACTGAAGAATGTGGCTGTAACCTAACAAATTGTTCCTTGGTCCCCACCCCAACACATATTTAATTTTCATTATGCATTGCAGGAATTAGAAGATTACTATAGTCATAAAATATCAGGTAAATATGCTCTAATAAATGGCTTTTAAATAATGTCAATCAATAACGTCAATCAATAGTCTTAAGTTACTACCTATGTTTACTCTGACTCAAGAAAAAGGGAGACAGAATTTGGAAGAGAATTTTAATAAAAACTATGTGAAATCTAAAAATTGCATTGCATTCTTGAGAGCATTTTACAGAACTGATTCAGTAATAACTAATGTCCTTGGAAACTCAAATTGGCCTCATAGGAGATACTTGTCTTCTATAACCTCTCCTCATGATACATTGTTTGATGTCATCATTTTTGCTATCAAAGACACTTTGAAGTGCCAGTTGTTAACAGTCAAAAGCTTTATTGCTTTGTAAACATGCAATGTTATTTATGAACTCTGTTCTTTCTTCATGATCTAAAGACCTAAACCATGTAGACACATATGTTCAGATGTTGCAAAATTTATATACATTTTTTGTTGTTTTATTTGAAAAGAAATGTATAATAATAGGGGAGTAATTTTTTTCTCTTCTTTTTTTAATTGAAACTAGATTCTTCTCTCATACACCACATCCTTCTAGCTACCCCTGCACCACCACCCCCTCTACAACCAAGCCTACTCTCCCTTCACTTTCCTTCAGAAAAGAGGGGCCCTCCAGGAGGCAACAACTAAACACAACAGAAACAGAATACAATAAGGCTAAATACCATGTACTGAAGCTGTACAAGACCACCAAATAGGAGGAAAAGACCCAAGAGTGGGCAAAAGAATCAGAGGTATACCTGTTTCCACTGTCCCACAAAAACATTAAGACAACAGCCATAACATATAAGCAGACAACCTGGTACAGACCTCTGCAGTGCCTGTGCGTGCTGCCTTAGCCTCCATGTGCTCACGTGAGCCTTTTTTTTTTTTTTATTCTCCTGGTATCCTCCATCACCTCCGACTCCTATAATAATTTCTCCCACTCTTCTGCCAGGCTTCCCAAGCTCCAAGGGCAAGGACCTGATGAAGAATAACAAAGTAAACTCTCCACATGATGTCTGGGCTGTGTGTCTCTGCGTATGTTTCCTTCTGCAACCTGAGGAACCCTCTCTGGTAAGGACTACGTAAGTGTCAATGTATGAGTATAAAAGAATTTTATCTGGAATCATTTAATTAATATTTTTACACACTTATTTTTATTTGTTTTTATTGGCCAGTTGTGTTTGGTCTTACTTTTGATATCTGAACTCTCCAGTCTCCGGTTCCTGATCATCCAGGTAGTGCAGAACATGGCCTCTGTCTCCTGGGCCTCAAGTTAAATCAGATATTTGTTGGAAACTCCCACAAGTTCTATAGAACCTTTGCCTAAGCACAATTTGAAGGCAGGAAATATTGAGATACCAGGGCTTTGGGTTTGGGTTGATGTGTGGGCTTTTCTTTCCAAAGCTGGCAGAGTATCTTCCCATGGCAAAGACTTGAATGTGTGGATGCTGCCACTGATACCATTGCTTGGCTACAAAAGGTGGCCAGTCAAGACTCCTTTTCTTTATTTACCAGGAGTCCTCACTAAGGCAACCCTCATATATTCCAAGAAGGTTCCATTTTCTCACCAGGCCCCAAATACCTGACAATTCCAACTATCTCTCCTTCCATTCTCTCTGACCAATCTCCCCAGAACTGGATCCCTCACACTTCTGTCCACACCTTTCTTTGCCCAGTCCAACAACAAAATCTTTTCCATTTTACCTTCCAGAAAGATCTATGAATACCTAACTCCGGACACCTCCTCTTTACCTAACATTTCAGGGTCTGTGTATTGTAGCTTGATTATCATTTACACAACAGCTAATAATCACTTATAAGAGTGGATTTACCATATTTTCCTTTCCAGATCTGGTTTACCTCATTCCATATATATATATATTTTTTGTAATTGAATCCATTTACCTACAAATTTCAGGATTTCAATTTTTAAACAGATGAGCAATAATCCATTCTGCGGATGCAGTACATTTATTTTTATCCACTCTAGAGTTGAATGACATCTATGTTGTTTCCAGTGTCTGGCTATTTTAAATAAAGCCAAAATGAACATGATTGAGCAAGTGTTCTTGTTGTAAGATAGAACAGTGTTGTTTGGGTGTGTGTCCAAGATGGTATAGTTGGGTCCTGAGGTAGCTCAGTTTCCGATTTTCTGAAGAACTTCCGTATTAATTTTCAGAGCAGCTGCATGAGTCTGCACTTCCACCACCAACGGACGAGTGTTCTCCTTGATCCACATCTTTACCAGCATGAGCTTTGATTTGTGTTATTGACCTTAGTCAATTTGACAGTTGTAAAATGAAGTCTTAGTTTTGACTTGCATTTCTCTATGAGATAAGTATTTTGGACATTTCTTTAAGTGTTTTTCTGCCAAATGAGAGTCCTTTAATGAGAATTTGTACCCTATTTTTCTCACAGAAGGAATTTGGCAATTTTTTTTCATGTTTTGTGGAATAATTTGAAGAGTATTGGGAATAACTCTTTGAAAATCTGGTAGAATTCAATGTTAAAGCCATCGAGTCCTGAACTTCTGTCATTGTTGGGAGATTTTTAATAACTGCTTCTATTTCACTATAGACTACAGGTCTATTTAACTTATTTACCTGGCCTTGATTTAACTTTCAGAAGAAGTATATCAAGAAAATTATCCATCTATTTTAGAAATTGCAGTTAGTGAAGTACAGCTTTTTAAAGTGTGTCCTTATGATCCTCTGGGTTTCCTCAGTGCCTGTTGTTATATTCTCATTTTCATTATTGGTTGTATTAATTTATATAGTCTGTCTCTGTGTTTTTCTATTAGTTTGGATAAGGGTTTGTCTCTCTAGTGAATTTTCTTAAAGAATTTTTTTTGTTTCATTTATTCTTTGTATTGGTCCCTGGTTCTATTTTAACAATTTCAGCCCTGAGCTTGATTATTTTTTTTCATCCACACTTGTGTGTGATTACTTCTTTTTGTAATATAACTTTTAGGTGTGCTGTTAAGTTGTGAGGATGAGAAATTTTCAAATTTTTGTGTAGAAACTTCTGTATGTAGTAATATACATTTAAATCTTAGCACTGATTTCATTGTGTTCCATAACTTTGGGTATGGCTGTGCATTCACTTTCATTGAATTATAGAAATCCTTTAATTATTTTTTAAATTTCTGTCATGACCAATTTTTTATTAAGTAGAAAGTTGTTCTCAGTTTCCATGAGTTTGTAAGCTTTCATTTGTTGATATCCAGCTTTAACCCATGGTGATCTGATAGGATGAAAGAGTTATTTCAATTTTCTTGTAATTATTGGGACTTGTTTTATGTTTGAGTATGTGGTCAATTTAAAATAAGTTCCAAGAGATGCTGAAAAGAAGGTATATTATTTTGAGTTTGGTAGAATGTTCTGTAAGTATCTGTTATGTTTATTTTATTTATAATGTCAATTATGTCTAGCATTTCTCTTGATGACTCATCCGTACTTGAGAGTTTGGTATTGAAGTTTCCCACTATCCGAATATGAAGAAAAATATGTGATAAACTTTAATAATTTTATTTACAAGCTTGTTTACCCCTGTGTTTGGGGCATAGAAGTTAAGAATTGAAAAGGAATCTTGGTGGGTTCTTCCCTTGATGCATATCTAATATCTTTTTACATCTCTCTTAACTAATTTTGTTTTTATGTCGACTTGTGAGTTTTTTGTTCGCTTGTTTGCTTGGTTTCTGCTTTTCAAGACAGCCTTCTCTGTCTAGCTTTCTCTGCTCTAGACTTACTTTGTAGGCCAGGCTGGTGTGGGACCACAGCAATCAAACTGCCTCCGCCTCCCCGAATAGTGGAATCACAGGCCTGCTGCACCATGTTCTGCTTATTTTGTTAAATATTAGAAGGGCTACACCTGTGTCTTAGTTTTAGTTTCTACTGCTTTGAAGAAATATCATGGAAACTCTCATAAAGAAAAACATCTATCTGTGGCAGAAAATGAGGGAATTTTGCCCAGTGGCTTGTTTGCAGAATTTGAAGCCATCTCCACCAGGAGATTCTTTGATATTCATCATCTTCTTTGAGGCAGACTGGGTGTTGCCAGGAGTTAAACTGTCTTGTTGTCAGAGAATCTTTAAAATATTAAAATCATCTTTAAATGCCATAGTCTGTAGATCTCTGAGGCTTTTGAAGACTTTACCTAACTATTCTACCTGGGCTTATTTCTGCCACAGACATAATAATGCCTAAATATGGGCTAGCTTGGATGCAGGCAGAGTCAACAGTCAAACTCTGCCAAGACAGAATAAGCAAGTCCTCTATAATTTCTGTATACAAATATGTCTGGCAGCTACATTGGGCAAGAAGGTTGACAATGATGCTCCAAAGTTATTGAGAGTTTAGAGTAACTGTTTAGGCAGCAAACTGTCTCTGTTTTTTTTTTTTTTTTTTTTCATTTTAGAAGCTGTTAATATACACTTCTGGCTAACTCAAATAATGAAGTTTTATTCCTTCTCAAGTCTCTGATTAGGTTGAAGACCAGATAGTTTAGGTTTTTTAAGTAAGTTTAGTTGTGTAGGTGATAAAACATTTTCGCTCTAGATAGCTGTTTTAAGTTTATAGAGATGAGATATCATAGATATTGATTTTTTTATGGACCATGCCGTCTTTTTTCAAAGTTTTTATTTATAAATGTATGTAGCAACCATCTATAAAATTTCTGTCATGTTTAATTTAAGACATTTTCACTATTTGTTATACAAAAGAAAAAGCTTCTCAGTTTTTCTAACTTTTAATATTTATACATAACTAAGTCATGTGTTTACATTCAGAATTTTATACTCACCAAGATAGGAAAGATGTTTTCTGCAAGGTTGCCAAATACAAACAGCCAAAGCACCATGGGTGTAACATTTATATAATTCCTGGTTATTTCATGGTTCTTCTTGTTGTATGTAGTTTATTTTACTTATATGTAAAAACGATAAATGTATATTCCAAAAAAGGAAAAGAAAAGATAGAGTGCTGTGTGTCTGTGTGTGTGTTAGAATAAATATAGTAAAGGCATGTCATGTGTCAATTGTGGAATCCAAAATAAGGGTAGTGTGTGTCATTATCCTATGTTATTCTGTCTATTTTTTCTGCATGTTTAAATTTTTCATAATAATAATGTAAACCAATAAAAAAAATCTAATTTTGACTTGTTTACAGTTTAGAAGTTTTTACCATATTGTTATGGAGAGAACCATGGCAGCATTCAGGAAGACATGATGCTGGAAAAAGAGCCAAGAGTTCTATATCTGACTGGACAGGAAACAGAAAGAGAGAAGAGATACTGGGGCATGACACGAGCATTTCAAACTTCAAAGCCCACCCTCAGAGACATAGTTTCTCCAGCAAGGCAATGCGTCCTAACAGTGCCACTCTGTGATGACCAGCCATTTAAATCTATGAGTCTATAGGGACTATTCTTATTTAAACCACTAAAACCAGCTTTCATCTTCAGTCCATTTGCTTCGAGTATCTTTTTTCAATCCTTTATCCTGTGATATCATCTGTCTTTCACATTTAAGTATGTTTCCTGTCTGCATCAGAAGGATGGATCCTTTTTTCACATCCGTAGTGTTAGTCTATCTTTTTGGTGCACTTAAGACCACTGGTACAGATATAAAACAAATAACAATGACAGTTAACTTTTGTTTTCTTGCTGTTGTTGGTAGTGATGGTAGTGGTGGTGGTATGAGCTTTTAAGAAGGGAGTAAATTAATTGCATTAAAATACTATGTTTACTTTCATATATACTCATAATGCGCTGGAAACTACATTATGAAATGAAAATTCATACATTCTTGTCCCCTGAAAAATATATTAATGAAATAAATGTTATGTAAACATAGACAGAAAAATAAACTTAACTGATCTGGAGTGGCATTTACAAAAATAAGACTGGTGCTAATTTAAGAATCAACAAAATAGAACTTGTAGAGGTGACTTTTAATCATTTCAATTCAATAAATGTGTTATTTACTCTTATTGAAATGTCACTCTGAGTATGTCATCTATAAAATGTTATGAGATCACTATGTTTTTCACAGATATCAGTTACCTTCTTACATTTATTTCCAAATGCAAATATTACATCATAGCATTAATGATACTACTGAGAAAGTAGCTTGCTCTGCAGGTGTACAAACTGCTAATTGACATCTAGTTTAAATTAAGTCAACATCTCTAGTCCAGTTTGCAGAACCAACTAAATCTACTCTAGAACCTCTAGTTATGAGATTGCAATTACTTATGAAAATTTACATTTAAAATGAATAAATCTAGCAGGTCTTATGCATTCTGAGTCCTGGGATCTGTGGAAGAATATGGAGACAAACATGGAGAGAAAAGAGATAGGGACAATATCTCCCACTTCTAATCCTTAATGTCTGGAGAATGAATATTTTGTTTGAAAAGAAAAGAAAGGAAAGGAAAAGGAAAAAGTAGAGAAAAAAGGAAAAGGAAGAAAGTGGGCAATTTTGTTTTTAATGTTCACAGATTAGTAACAGCAAAATTCAGGAGCTATGAGATCATGATGATCTCATGAAGGAGTAGTAGAGTATCAACACCCAGGTTCTCTGCTTACAGCAGAACTACGTCACATTTCCTGAAAACAATGACTTCCAGCTTACCTGCGGATAGTAACCGATCATATAGAGTTACTTAAACATTCTGTATCATAACAAAAGAATAATATTCCAACTCTATGTTTTATTTGTAGATTTTGCAAGATTACCTTTAAAAAACATATAATATCAGAAGTCTTTCTAGCAGATGCGAAAAACACCCACTAATACACATGTGTGATTCCAGGAACAAGGTGGCTCGAACAGGAATCAGGAGATGAAAGTGAGTCCACAGATATCCAAGGCCACGTGTTAGAGTTCTATGGGTTCTTTTCCACTGAAATTTCACTTCTTAAAGTTTTACATCCCACTTTAATGTAGCCCACTCTCTTTTCTCTTCCTTCTCCTACCCTCCCGTCCTAATCCCCCTCCCCCTCCTCTAGTCCTCAATAAAGTGGAGGCCTCTTCCCCTATAATCTTACCCAGCCTATCACGTCTCATCTGGACTACCTGTATCCCCTTTCTCTATGTCCTGTCAAGGCTTTCCTGTAAAGGGGAAGTGATCAATGTGTGGGCACCAGAATCTATGTCATAGATAGTCCTTTCTCCCCATACTATGGGATCCAAAAGAAGACTGTGCTGCCTACACATTACATCTGAGCAGGGGGTCTAGGTCCTCACCATACATGGTCCTTGGTTGGTGCATCAGTATCTGCAGGGCACCCATCCGCCTTTTGAGTCCAGATTTGTTTGTTCTATTGGTCTCCTTGCAGAGCTCCTGTCCTCTCTAGGTCTTTCTATCCCCCAACTTTTAGATAAGACTTCCTATGTTCCACCCTAAGTTTTGCCTGTGTGTTTCAGCATCTGCTTTGTTTTCCTACTAGGTGGAGTTTCAGTGGACCTCTATGGTAGGCTCCTGTCCTGTTCCTTTTCTTCAACCACTTCTGGTTTCTACTCTGTTTGCTCTTCTGTAGGTATCCCCAGCCCTGTTCCCAAGCTGTATTGTAGAGCAATAGTAATAAAAATGGCATGGTACTGGCATAAAAACAGACAGGTAGATCAATGGAATCAAATCAAAGACCCAGAAATAAACAAACACACCTGTGAACGTTTCATTTTGACAAAGAAGCCAAAACCATACAATGGAAAAAATATAGGGTCTTCAAAAAATGGTGCTGGTCTAACTGGATGTCTATTTGTTGAAAAAGGCAAATAGACATTTATCACCCTGTACAAAACTAAAGTCCTAGTGAAATAAAGAGCACAACATAAAACGAGACACAGTAAATCTATTAGAAAAAAAAAAGTGGAGAAGAGCCTTGAACTCACTGGCATAGGACACAACTTCCTGAACAGAATACCAACAACTCAGGCTCTAAGATCAACAATTAATAAATGGTGTCTCATGAATCGAAAAAGCTTGTATAAGGCAAACGACACTGTCAACAGAACAAACAAAACAAAACAAAACAAAGCCGCCACCACCACCACCACCTCCACTACCACCACCACCACCTCCACTACCACCACCACAACTACAACAACAACAAAACAGCCTATAGACTGGGAAAAGATCCTCATCAACTCTACATCTGACAAAATGCTAATGTCCAAAATCTATAAAGAATTCAAGAAATTAAACACCACCAAACCAAATAATCTAATTAATAAAAAGGGTGTAGAACTAAACAGAGAATTCTGAACAGAGGAATATCTAATGGCTAAGTAACACTTAAAGAAATGCCCAACTTCCTTAATCACCAGGGAAATGCAAATCAAAATGACTCTCAGATTCCATCTTACAGGCATAAGAATAGCGAAGATAAAAACTCATGTGACAGCACATGCTGGCTGGCAAGGATGTATGGAAAGGGGAGCACCCCTCTTTTGCTGGTGGGAGAGGAAACTTGCACAACCACTTCGAAAATAAATGTGGAGCTTTCTCAGAAAATTGGGAACAGTGCTACCTCAAGGCCCAGCTATACTACTCCTGAGAATATATTTAAAATGTGCTCCACCATAAAACAAGGGCATTTGTGCAACTATGTTCATAGTAGACTTATTCATAACAGGCAGAATCTAGAAACAACCTAAATGTCCCTAAATGAAAAATGGATAAAGAAACTGTGGTACATTTACACTTGGATACTACTCATCTATTAAAATAAGGAAATGCTGAAATTTTCAGGGGAATAGATGGAACTGGAAAAGATCATCCTGAGTGAGGTAACACAGACTCAGAAAGACATGCATGGTACATAATCACTTAGAAGCAGATATTAGCCACACAATACTGTATATCAGTACTACAATACACATGTCTTAAGAAGATAAATAAAGAGAAATTTCTCTCTTAAAGCATTAATAAAAAGCTCTCATAAAACAATTGAAAAAATTTAAATACTAAATAACTTCTAAAATCATGAAGACATTAAATTTTTAATATCCAAGTCACTAGCATTTCATCAAAAGCAAACAATACAGTGGATTTAATAACCTAAGTACAGCAAATGAAAGAGAAGAATTACTCATTAATTAAGCTGAAAGCAATGGAAAACCCAAGGGAAACTCTAAGAAAATCTTAGTAACTATTGAATACCTCTTGAATTCCCAACCTCTATGTGATAGAGTGTCATGACTTCTCTTCACTTTTTCCATGCTCATCTTCCTTGACTTTGGTTCTCTCTTCCTTCATCTCCCTGGCAATAAATAGCAAAATTGTAAATTTTAAAATTAATGGTATAAAGTACTATTTTACAAAAGGTTTCTATTCAAGTGAATAAACAATTTAAATACTTAGAGATAATACAAAACATAGTTTTCCTTACTAATTGGATTTAACTACTTATTGTATATGTTTGTCTATGTGTATATGTATGTATGAGTGAGTGTGTTTATGCACACATGTGTGAACATTACAATGCATATGAACTTGAAAGTCAGCAGATAACTAGTGAGAGATGTCTATTTCTTTCCTTCCTGTGGATCCTTGGGATGAGATTCAGGCCATCAGACTGATGACAGGCATCATCTCTGAGCCATGTCAGTTCAGTTAACTTATAATGTAGTTTCCAAAGTAATACTTATATTTCTATGCAGAGAAAATTTGTTATTAACTTTTTAATGTCACTCCCCTAATAATTTTATTATATATTTTAAACTATTTCATTCTACCAAATTTTTAAAAAGTATGCTTATATGTGGCTGTATGTGGGTATATGCATGTGAATGCTTGCCAGGAAAGACTTGTGTTATCAGATCTGCTGGAACTAGGGATACAGGTGGTTCTCAGCTGCCTGATTTGAGGGCTTTTAATTGAAAGTGGGTCCTCTGGAAAAGAAGTACAGGTTTAGCCATGATTCAACCTTCTAACACAAAGTCTATTCCAAGGTAGCCTTGAACTGTGATCTTTTGATCTCTACTCCTTCAGCATATCCACCAAACCAGCTCATCTTTTATCAAATCTTCTGGTTTGAGGCTGAAATGTCACCCCACTTTGGTGGGGAGGCCTGGTGGCACTCAGAGAAAGAATAGGCAGGCTACCAAGATGAGACTTGATAGTCTATGACCATATAGTGGGGGAGGAGGTCCCCCTGGGTCATAGACCTACGGGATGGGAATAGGGTGAAAGTGGGAGAGAGGAAGGAACAGGAGGATACAAGTAATGGGATAACAATTGAGATGTAATCTGAAAAAACTAATAAAATATAATTAAAAAAGAAATGTCACACAAAAGTTCATTTTAAATATGTATTTATTTAATCATATTAAAGCCTGATCCTAGCCACATCCCTCATCTCCTCCTAGTCCCAAAATCACTCACCCCAAAATATCAGTAACTCTCCACTATACAGGTGATCAATCGGATGAAAAAGAGCTTTGTGAAACAGAACCCTTCACAACAGCCACAAATATAAAATATCTTGGTGAAACTCTAACCAAGCAAGTTAAAGACTTGTATGACAAGAATGTCAAGTCACCGAAGAAAAAAATTGAAGACAATATCAGAAGATGGAATGATCTCTCATGTTCTTGGATCGGTAAAATTAACATAGTAAAACTGGCCATTTTACCAAAAGCAATCTAGAGATTCAATGCAATTCCCATCAAAATTCCAAGAAAATCCTAAACTTCATATGGAAAAATTGAAGAAACCCAGGATGACTAAAACAATTATGTACAATAAAAGAACTTCTGTAGTTATCACCATCTCTGACTTCAAGCTATACTACAGAGCAATAGTAACAAAAAACTGCATGGTATTGGTATAAAACAAACAGGTTGATCAATGGAATCGAATTGAAGACACAGATATAAACCCAAACACCTATAGACAGAAAGAAGTCAAATTTGACCAAAAAAAACCCCTAAAACCATACAATGGAAAAAAGAAAGCCACTTCAACTAATGGTGAGGCTCTAATTGGATATCTGCATGTAGAACAGTGCAAATAGATCCATATTTATCCCCCTTCACAAAACTCAATCCATGTGGATTAAAGACCTCAATATAAAACTGGATACACTAAATCTAATAGAATAGAAAGTCGGGGACTATCCTTGAAGTCATTGGTCCAGGGGACATCTTTGAACAGAACACCTAACACCACAGGCACTAAGACCAACAATTAATAATTGGGACCTCTTGAAACTGAAAAGCTTCTGTAAGGCAAAAGGACACTGTCAATAATGCAAAACAGCCAAGAAATGGGGAGGAAGCTTGAAAGCCTCATCTGTTAAAGAGTACCACCCTGTGATGCCTTTATTATAGTCTATCATACCCAGTCATGTAAGAAATAGTCATATTTTGCTTTCCAAAGTGACTGTTCCTGCTTGGACTCATACTGCCAGAACAGTGGCTCTGTCTTTTGCACATCTTCACCAATTATTTATTGCAGATCTGATGCTTTGTAGAGTCTAATTATTGAGGATTCTACTTTCCTATTGGATATGACTAATAATTTCTGCATAGCTATTTTTACTTATTTTTGGCTTCAAAACCAACTGATCCCAAGTGCATGTCTTCTTCAAATATTTTGCTAAATGCTACCAATAAAAGTCAGCAACCAACACTAACTTTCTGCTTCTCAATCTGTTCTACAGAGCAAAGGCTTACAAGCCATATGGCTTACCCCAAAGTCATCTCGGTTTAACCAAATAGTTTTCACTGGATAATGGGAAACAAGATATTTTTAATTCTGTCTAAATTCAAGTCATACATTTCTGTATTAATTATGAAAGCTATAGTGCTGAAAAATATACTCTCTTTAAGAGTGGTCTGTATTTGCCTAGGCAAATTCCAACTGGTGGTATACATTCTAACTGCACTGTGGTTAGTCTCAGGCCATTGTGGCAAATAATCTACATTCAAATGTGTAAATTTCAAAGTCACCCTCTGTTTCAAATGTAATTGCTAAGAAGAGGAAAAGTCAAGAGTTTGACTTCAGACTGAGAAGTAACAAACTTCATTTGAGCTTACATTTTGTTGTCTGGAGTATACTCACAGGGCCTAAGCAAGTTGAAGGAAGCAAGGCACACATGGCAAACAGTCTACAGGATGGAATGGAAAATAAATGTATGCTCTGCAGCTAACTTCTTCCAAATCCCTGCCGATCTCCAATTCATAAAAAAATACATTGCTAGTCTCTTGTCACATATCTAAGACATACTTAAGGTTAGCAAAGTGTTAAAGAAAAATTCTTTATGGTTACATATGAGGTCTGACATATTATAAGATAATATCAATTCAAGCTGCCTATATCAGAAAAAAAAAGCAAATAGAAGAGAAATAATGAGTTTCATCCTACATAAAAGGGAAGGACATTGGTTTTAAATTTTAAATCCGAGTATAGAATACAAATTTATGACTGGTCTTCATTTAAAAAATAGCATAGTAATAAATAGGAACTCCATAACATTTTACAGTATGCTAGGCTATAGGTATGATGTAAAAAGTATTAGTAAAAACATTGAATTATATACGCAGTCATGAAAATGTTTTCTGTGGAAGTTCTGGCCTTTTCAATGGAGATCCAGGCACCTGGAGTTGTCAAATAAAGTCTTTCCCGAGCATAGCTTCTTTTATGACACCTCTCTCCATTTTTTGTTTAAAATTGAATATCATTACTTAGAATGGGCTTGAAATGATACTTTGAGGTAATAACTGGACTATAGACATCATATCTTCTCCTAAGATCAGAAGCACGTAAATGTGCTGTTTTGAAGGTCAATTAATATTTTCCTTTGGAGGCCAACTATTACACAGCAGGCTCTATTTGAATAGAAAACATGATGGATGAAATTGGGTTAAAAAGTTGCGTAAAGAAAATATTTTGTAACATTTGTTTTTAAAAAAATCTGTCCAAACAAATGAGCAAACTAGGGCTCAATGTCTCTTTCATGGAACTTTTTAAAAACCAAATGATTTGGTTAAATAGTTTTTATTTTGAAGTTAATATAAATTATTATTATTATTATTATTGTTATTGATGATGATATTGTTTTTATGTTTTCTAATGCATTAAACTATGACTATCCAACAGAACCCCATTTTCAACACTGGCAATCCTTTAAGGAAATTGCCTGAAAAATCAAAGTCCAATATAACTATAGGGGTTTATGTTTTCAGTTTTTCCAATTTAACAACGAAATGTCATAAAAATGTTTTCAAGTCATATAACTATTTACCATCTGAGTTGCCACCTATATATTTTGAATGAAGTTTACACATTACTGGTAGATAGCGACAAAATATAGATAGTTAAAAATTCAATTTTTGAACTTCAATTATATCATTTCTCCTTCCATTTTTTCTTTCCTCCCATGAAACCTCCCCATTTATTCCACATTTTCTCAAGATCATGACTCCGTTTTTCTTTGTATCACACACACACACACACACACACACACACACACACACACACACACACATGCACATATTCATATATATTGAGATCATATACACATAAACATATATATTGTTTATCTGAATAACATTACTTATGTGTATGTTTCAAGGCTAGCTAAACATCTGGTATTGTATAAGCACTTTATGAGCTCTGCTCTGGGCATGATTATCTCTCCTACTCTCACTGTTCCTCAGCTGGATATACTTTTATATTTTCATACATAAAAATTTATATTTATCTTACTAAGGTAAATAAATGGATTATGCAAAACTGATATAACATTTTTACTGGGGAACCTAGGTTCCCTTTGTGAGTTATTCTTTTCTTGACAAAAGAATTTAGAAGCAGACTTAGAAGGAGGCCCAAGAATTATTTTATTAGAGTTTAGGTAAGAAACAAGAGAGCACAAGAAAACAAAATATAATTGTTGGCAGGTGCTAGTATATGAGAGATGGACACTAAGACATGGGACATCCATGTGTTTTGAGTGAGATTACAAGATACCAGGCAGTATCAACATTGCAAGTCAGCCTGAAACTTCATGGAGCAGAGCATGGCATCCATAGGAAAATGACTGAGAAAAATAACATTGAGCAAAATAATACTTAAGATTTCTCCCCGGATACAAAGAGAAAAAAGAAGACAGGAAATGTTTTTGAGTTAGAATTCAGAAAAGCAGGCATATTTAATGGTGACATTCTTAAGAAACTATATCCTGCATCAGGAAAAGGGCTTCTGGAACTTATGAACATGTTATCTCATTAGGGAGATAAGTATCTTTGGTTACTTTCCTGCTGAGAATTTAAGTCCATGCACATGTCTAAAACTTAACCATATACGTTTTCATTGCCAAAGCCAACTAACGTTCTGGTCAACTTGCTTATGGCTCCTATAATCTCTCCTTTACTTATTGTGCCATTTGTTCGGATAAGTCAGGTCATGCTGACCATGTGGCCTCAGTTGGAAGCAGTAAGGGCCTTTCACAGTGCGTTGATGATATTTTTTGCAGAATGCACACTGATTAGAATGTAATATCTGGGTCTTTGTAGCATCTCTGATCAGGAAGACAGATGACATACCAGGATGGTAAAGCTCTTTGAGAGGAAGCCTCTCATCTGCTGAGTTCTGACTGAGATTAGGAGAAAGAGATTAAGCTAATAAGGATGTGTGTTTACCCATGCCTAACTTGAGATCCTCTGTAGCTAGGCTTGGGCATGAACAGCTGTTGTACCTGCTATCAGTTAGGGTGTGCTTGGAAGTGGTAGCAGACAACCTGAGGAACTCGAAACAAAGTACTTGTCTTCCTTATACAAGCAAATAATATAATTATTGACATATTCCACTAGAGGCCATTTTCTCTCATTTTAAGTATAAATTAATCCTAGTCTTGAGTTCAAAATAAATCTCAGGTATTAGTTTGTAAGGTTTGTAGGTTAAACAGCAGATGGACAAGTATACATCCAAAGACATTAGGACATGGGGTTCTATTTTTTTTTTCTTTCTCTGAGAAAATCTGATGGTTCCTCTATGTCCTTTTCCATGGCCAATCATGAAACAAAGAGATGGATTTGAATCCTGTGACCTTCAGGAATTCTTCCTCTATTTTGTCTGGATAGCTTTACCCTGTTTGTGCTGTAACAACTACCAATTAAAACATGCAGCAAATACTGAACCACCTGTGTCAGGAAATTAAGACAGTCACTACTGATTTTATAATTCAGCGTGTGTGTCGGGTGGGAGTCATCGCTCCTTATGGCTTTCAAGCCACTTTTATTTTCCTTAGATGTTCACTTAAATTCCAAACTTCCCAGTCCATATCATGTTCCTCAGTCTGAATAAAGAAGGAAAAAAAAAAGCATAATGATTCTCAAGGTAAAATTTCCAGTTCAGTTCAGGCTGTTTGGATCTAAAAAGCTCTGTTATAATTTATTATAACTGAGAGAGAGAATTGTAGCTTTTCAAAGGGAAAAAGGATAGAGAGAATCTTAATCCCTGCTAATCAATGTAGCTTATGGGGCTTGACTCTGGGTGGTCAAGCAAATTTGTCCTAGCTGACTAAGTTTCAGAAATGTGAGGACAGCATGCCATTCCAATTTCCAGTAAGCTTTTGAGTCTTGGTTCTCACCAACTGAATCAACTTGGAAATTGACCAGTACATGTTAATGCTGAGTTCTAGAGAAATGTGGATCTTAAGCCTTGTTGCCCAGAAAATGAGTATCTACTAACTAATGTAGCTTCTCATTAGCCACAGATTCAGATCTCAAATGTATTCTAATAAATGGCACAAATTACATCACCGAGCGGGGGGGGGGGGGGGGAAGAAGAAGAAAGAAAGAAAGAAAAGAAAAAAGGAAAAACAAAACAACAACAGCAAAATAGTTCCACACTATTCTACCATTAGGTATTTGCATTTCGGATTTTTGTGTCTCATATTATCTAGAATATTGGACCACCAAATACATGTATAGAAGGGATAATTACATGCCTTATCAATGAAAGGCAATAAATGCCTTACCATGATGAAGAAACACACAAAAATGTTACTTGTATCTTGACTTTTCAGCTGCTGGTACGACAAGAGCTTTTTAAAAATGAGGAGAGACAGTAGAGTACACCAGAATGAAGGGTTAGTCCTGTTAGTTTTTAAGTAAAAGGGGAAACTGGAGAGATAAAGCATCTGCTAACGGCTTAAGATAACAACAGAAAGATCCGTGAGCCTTTATGAGGGTGAGGCATTCAAGGTCCCCAGATAGAAACTTACTAAAAACAATTAATCTTGATGAAAAGTCTTAGACTTGTATGAAACCTTCATGTTCTTAGAAACTCCTCTGCCTAAAATCTAATATATGGCCAAGCATATACCCTATGAATACTTCTCATTTTACATCAGATATTTAAAACTGATTAAAATGTAATAATCATCTTTGTTTTCCGTCTTTTTATGAGACTCACCTGTGAAAGATCAAGAATATTATGATCAAATTTACATAAAGATTTAGAACTACTTCAGTGCTAATAGAGTTTTCTAGAAACTGTTTTCAGTATTTTGTTGTTTTTTAAATGACTCAAAGAAAGTAAATTTGACATGAAAGCATGATATGCCTGTACATAAATTTACAGAATTACAGTGACGTCTGATATTATCTTCACAATCAGTAAATACTATAGATGTTACATAAGAAAATTGCAATGTGATGAGGGCAAAGTAGAGGACTATTTGAGAATGCTCTGAGCAGTAACTATTTTGACAATAACCCCAAGACTGTGCGTGAATTATGAGAATGGAGAGTGGAGAGGGAAAAAGAATATAAAATTAAAAAAAATCAAATGCAAAGAAAAATTTAACAACTCTCAATACAGAAAGAAGATTTAAATAATAGTCTATGCCAATATTCTCTGTAAATGTTTGTCGATTAGTCAGAGGACTTAAGACTGAATTATATATGGATCAATTGTTTTACATTTTAAAGCTGTAACAAAGTGTGTTGTGGAAAAAATATGTAACTAATTGGTGATGCCCATGCCTATTGAAATATATGCCTATTAAAAAAGATTTACTAAATTTCAGAAAACTATTAGAATATTTTTAATTATTCATATAATCTTTTTAAAGACTTTTGCACATTTTCATATATTTTACTGTCCATTCTCTATGCTCATGTACTTACATAAAATAAAACACATTTATAAATAAACATTAGTCAGAAAGCCATGTCATTTTTATAGCGGAATATAATTTCAATTTAAAAATTTAAGACTTTATTTCTAATTTTATATGTCTGAATGTTATTGATAAATGTCTGTCTGTATATCATGTGTATACTGGGTATGCAGAGAGGCCAGAAAGGTGCATTGTATCCTTTGGGACTGGAATTTAAGTGGTTATAGGCCACCATGTTAGTGCTGGAAATCTAACCTGAGTCTTCTGAAAGAGAAGCCACTTAACTACTGGGCCATTTCTCCAGCTCCAAGAATTATATCTTAATGTATTAAAAATATTTATTTCAAACAATCTATACAAAATAATTAGTTTTCTGTGGGTTGTATAATATTTCATGACACATCATTATTTGGCATAGTTACCATTGTTGTAAAGATTTATATTTGTTTTTCACATGTCAAGCTTACCAAGTATATTCTCAAAATATGTTTTGATATTTCAATTATATACTATATAAGAAAAACTTTCTCTGTGTATTGATATGTGAGTGTACCTTTAGGATAAATGCTTGGAAATAAAATCATTAAATTAAAATGTTTGAATGACATAAATAACTTCAGCCCTAGCTTTCTCCTATACTACAAATTTTCACAATGAAGGAGACATAAAATTGATTAAGCAGTAACTATGCACTTCACAAATTTTATTATAG
Source organism: Acomys russatus (assembly GCF_903995435.1). NCBI lineage: Eukaryota > Metazoa > Chordata > Mammalia > Rodentia > Muridae > Acomys > Acomys russatus. The sequence continues at coordinate 24,571,624 of NC_067154.1, read as the reverse complement.
CACAGACTTGCTTGGATTTAGTAACTCTCAGGAGTTAACACCGTCAAAATGATTGCCTGAACAACATGTATTATATATTACAACCATACAAGATAAAAGCTATTAAATTTTGAGAATGGATATAAATTTATCTGCCAATAATAATACTGATAATGGAAAGGCAAATGTGAATTGATTCTTTTAAGCTATAGGTTTTCTCAGTGGTTACTACATGTATGCTTGAGATAACTGGGGAAATATTTTTTATTTTTACATAAATAAAATACAATACCATCACTAGGAGACAACTTAATTAGAAACTAAAAGTACAAGCCTTTCTAATCTGTAATCTTTTTTTCTTCTTTCCTTTTGTTTGTTCATTAGATGTTTTGGTCATAGGAATTTTCTTACGTTTGTCATTGCCTTACGATGAGCCCAATGCCCATTTTTTAGCTAACTGTACTAAGGAGAAACAAAGCACATGTTTACCAGTAGAAGTAAAGCAAGTACTTATCTCTTCTTTCATTTCCTTAAAATTATCTTTTTGAAAGTATTAAATGTCTAGAATATATCAGTGAAAAAATTTTACATAGTTGATTGATGGATTTATGCTTTATATATATATATATATATATATATATATATATATATATATATATATATAATATTGTTGCCCATACATTTGAAATTATATTATCTATTTATATAATTAATCACTTTTTTTCTGTTTAGTTGCTACTTTTTAGTTTTATATATTTTCAGGAATTACTTTTATGAATTGTTAAAATATGACTGATTAGCACATTGATAAGCTGAACACACAGCAATATGATGGTCCTCTCAACATAGTCTCGGGTACAGGAAGGCAAAATGCTTCTATAAAATGAAAAAAAAAAGACTTTTCTTAGTCACTGTTCTATTTTTAGGAGGATACCCCATAACCAAGGCAACTCCTACAAAAGAAAGTATTAAATTGGTCGCTTGTTTACAACTCCCAAGGTTTGGTCCATTATCATCATAGTGGGGAACAGCATGCTTGATGCTGGCACAGTAGTAGAGAGCTACAGCCTAAGCTACAGGGAGAGAGAGAGAGAGAGAGAGAGAGAGAGAGAGAGAGAGAGAGAAATAGTGTTCCAGATGTGGTTTTTGAAAGCCTCAAAGCTCACACCAGGTGTCACACTACCTACAAGAAGACTATACCTCCTAATTCTAGCCCTATCAAATATTTTCACTCCATTAGCATTCAAATATATGAACCTGTGGGGACCAAGCTTATTCACACCACCACAGACCTTCTGTCTCTGCTCCCTTCTTTATTCAGAAGTCTGTGGCCACTCCAACCATAGCTCATTCAGGTCTTCTCAGAGCTGCGTGGTTACAGTATAGTGATGATTGAGCGTGTATGTAAAAATACGAGAGCTTTGCTTCAATCCAACCTTCATGAAGATTTACAAATTAAATCAGGGAGTATATGCAAAGCAGGAAAATGCATATCAAAACTTTGGGAGGGAAATCCTATGAAAATGGGGTGATACTAGTGTGATTACAGTATGTGAAGAAGCCATTTTTGATCACTGAAAGATGAGAGAACAACTGAATGCCATGAAATTCAGTCATACCCACATTTGTGTGTCCAAGATAACAATCTTGGAGTTTTACAATTTAATGATTATGTCCAAGAGTTTTAATCTTAGTGGAAAACTCTGACTATTATTGTCTTATTTCTGGTTTTGGAGATAAAATGTTTTTTTCATGGCCTTGCCATCTCCTAACAGAAATAGATAAATTTTTTTTTGTTAGTATTCACTCATAGCAGGAAAGAATGTGTCTTCAATATCAGTAATAACTTGTCATTGACCTTTAGAGTTTCTAATAGAAAAAGTTTATGCTTTAAAATTATTGATACAGAAGAGATGTGTTTTGTGCAATGTGAGATCTACAGAAACATTTCAGGAAAGGTAAACAACTCTAAAATTTTGATAATTTGTTTCTGAATTTCATTTGTTAGAATCTTCACTATTGAGCACCGTTGTATATCCCTAAAAGGTAAGTTTCACTTAAAGATGTTAAGTAGATGTAGTGTATCTGGTTTTATGTAGAGGTCTTTAATCTATTTGGGCTTGAGTTTGTGTAGGGTGATGGAAATGGATCTATTCACATTTTCTACATGGAGACATCTAGTTAAACTAGCATCATTTGTTGAAGATGGTATCTTCCTTCCATTGTATAGTTCTGGCTTATTTGTCAAATATCAATCTATTAGAAGAGAAAGTCTTGAACTCCTTGGCACAGAAGACAACTTCCCGAACAGAACACCAAGAGCTCAGGCCCTAATATCAATAATTAATAAATGGGACCTCTAAAAGCTGAAAATAATCTGTAAGGCAAAGGATGCTGGCAACAGAATGAAACGTTTTCTACAGACTGGGATAAGAACTACACCAATTTTGCATCCAACAAAGGACTAATATCCAAAATATATAAAGAACAAAAAAGTAAACCACAACAAAAATAACCCAATTAAAAATGGATCTCAGTAACCTACTGTCCTTCCTCTGAGTGCCACCAGGTCTCCCCCTCCAGGGGACATGGTCAAATGTGAGGCACCAGAGTATGTGAGAAAGTCATATCCCACTCTCCACTCAACTCTGGAGAATGGTAAACCCCTCAGGAACAGTCATAGGGGAGGGGAAGAATGGGAAAAGGGGAGGGAGGGAAGAATGGGAGGATACAAGGGATGGGATAAACATTGAGATGTAACAAGAATAAATTAATAAAAAAATTTTAAATAACCGTTATTACAGTGAAAAAAAAATGGATCTCAGTGCTAAAAAGAGAATTCTCAACTGAGGAATCTCTAATGGCCAAAAAGCACTTAAACAAATGTTCAACATCCTTAGTCATCAGAGAAAAACAAATAAAAATGACTCTGAGATTCCATCTTACACCCATCAAAATGGATAAGATCAAGAATTCAAGTGATAGCACATGCTGTCAAGTATGTGGAGAAAAGAGAATACTTCTCCAATGTTGGTGGGAGTGCAAACTGGTACAATCACTTTGGAAATTAATAGGGTGCTATCTCAGAAAAATGGGAATAGCTCTACCTCAAGACCCAGCTATACAACTCCTTTGCGTATACCCAACGAATGTTCTTTCATATCTCAAGGACATTTTATAAACTATGTTTATACCGGCTTTATTTGTAATAGCCACAATCTGGAAACAACTTAGATGTCTCTCAACCAAAGAATAGATACAGAAACTATGGTATATTTGCAGTATGGAATATTACTCATCTCTTAAAAACAACGAAATCATGACATTTTCATGCAAATGGATGGAGCTAGAAAAGATCATTCTTAGTGAGGTAACCAGACTCAGAAATTCACATTTGGTATGTACTCAGTTATTATTGGTTTTCAGCCATTTAATTTAGAATAAACATACTACAATGCACAGGCCTAAAGAAGATACATAACAAGGAGGACCCAAGGGAGGATTCTTCAATCTCACTCAGAAGAGGAGATAGAATGGACAGAGGTAGTGTTTAAAATGAGGGAATGAAGTAGGAAAGGGAGCACAGAGAGATATGATGATGGAGATAAGATATGGTTATAGGTTGGATGAGAGGACAGAGAAAAGAGAAACTGTTTATTGGGGCATCTCTATGATAAGCTGAAGAGCTAAGTCAGAATAGGCTTCTGTGATAATATGAGGGGACTTTAGCTGAGACTTTTAGTAGCAGGAGCCATGAAGACAGAAGAAAACAACCTCTAACTTGAAAAGAATCCTAGTGGAGGTAGGAGAACACCAACCCACCCACAAAACTTTGATCCAAAGCCCTGCTTACATGACATGCAGGAATAAAGATAGAAGAGGTAGAGCAGAGATTGAAGCAATGTCCAAACAATTCCTGACTCAGCCCAAGACTCACTCCGTGGAAGAGAGCCAACCCCTGACTCCATTAACATGCTTGCAGAGAGAAGCCTATCAGAGTTCTCACCTGAGAAGCTCCAACCAGGAGCAGTTCTAAACTCACAGCCAAACACTGGGTGAAGCATAGGGAGTCTGTAGAAAGGTAGGGGATGGATAAAAGAACCTAGAGGCGACAATATGGGAGTAGAGGATGGGACTTGGAAGACAAGAGAGAGGGGGCTACAACGGGGATATAAATTGGATACATAAATAACAATAAAAGTGATGTTAAGTAATAGACTTATTAATATTGGAAAGTATCAGGAGCTCAACATAATTCCTATGACAGTATATTAGGATAAAAGAGCTAACATAGCAAATCCATAGTCTGTTGTTTCTGGCTTTTGATTCCTTTTCAACAAGTGCTATCAATCAAATGACATCTCTTCAAACATCTGCCTTGTGATCAAAAGAAAACCTATTTCTTTATAAAATACAGACATCTGATATTTGTTACTGCAACACAAAGCAGACTAACTGAAAATTTCACAAGTTATGTCTATTTACATGATCCTTACATAGATCACAAGTAATAAAAGAAAATAGGCCCTTTTATTGGAGAGTAGATTTAGAAATACAAAGTTGTGAGATGGTACCCTAATGTCACATACGTACAATGTAGCAGTTAACAGGCATGTTACTGTAAAAGCTGTAACACAGGCTGATTTTTTCCAAAATATTTTAGGGTTCTTCTTTAGATTATGAAAGCATGCTTTGAAGTTACATCTTTGTATAAACTTAAATAAAATATGCATCATCATGTTAGAATGTTTGATTAAATTGCTCATATCTTTAGTAATTGACAGGGATTAGTATTATTATATTAGCATAGAAGCAATGCTTAATTTCAAAAGATAATTAAAGAAGCAGTTGTACTGGTAGACTCCAAAGTAATTCAATAAGCTTATTAAATATGAAGAGAAGAGAAGATGAAGAGAAGTTGAAGAATAGTGTTAACCTTGAACTTGATATTATTTGCTACAATAATTTAATACTTGTCTTCAATACTCTTTGAAATATCCATGAATTTACACTAATAGTATCAGTCACCTGCTATAAGTGTATAATGACTGGAACTCTCCATTCATGTTTTTTGTTAACTGTTCAATGGGAGTTCTCCAGAATTCTTCTCTTTATATATATTTAAAATTTTTTAATTTTAAGTACACAAACTACTCTTTCTTATTCTCTTGAGCACACCCAAACATTCCCTTGTAATAGATCCCATAAACTTACAGACCTCCATTTTGAAAATTATTAGTATATGTATATATGTATATATATAATATATCATATATGCAGTAAGCACAACCTGATCAGTCTTTATGATGTTACTTGTACGTATTTGTACTCAGTACAAACAACTTGTTATTGCATAAATAACTTTTATGTTCCATCTTGAGGAATACTATTTCTCCTTTGTTCCCACATCTATTCAATCATATCTTGTTCAGGTTATTTTGAGGCAGCCATATTGGAGTCTTCATTGGTGTAACCTTAATGTTTCTAGAAGACATAACCTCAGAGCAAGCTTCCTGTTCCTCTTGCTGTTACAAACCTTCTGCCTATTCTGCAATAATTTCTGAGCCTTAGTTGTAAGAGTTGTGTTGTAAATTTATGTTAGGAATTCTTTCTTTTTTCCTAAGTGTGTGTGTGTGTGTGTGTGTGTGTGTGTGTGTGTGTGTGTGTGTGTGTGGTGTATTTTATATGTATGCAGGTATCCATGAAATCCAGATGATAGTGTTGGATTTTTTTTTTTAAGGAGAGTATGAATCTTCTGACTTGGATGCTGGTAACAAATCTCAGTTCTTCTAGTAGACCAGTACATACTCTTAACCACTGAGCCATTCCTCAGCTCATAGAAATTCCATTTATAATTATGGAATTTGTTTTTTTTTAATGTTTCACATTTCTCTGGGGTGTTTTAACCATAAGACTTGTGGTTAGAACTCAACATTTCTTTTCCTTTGCACTGGAGAGGACATAACAATTGTCATGGCAGACAAGGAAGCAAACTATTCCTAGGTGAGAATGAAAACTCTTAGTTTAGTCTAACTTGGTCAGCTATCCTAGATCAAAGAACTTAGTTAGCAGGCTTGGATCAATCTTCAGAAGTCTGATGGCCAGAAAGTTTATTGCTAGCGTATTTAAACACAGTATAATTTGTAAAAAATAACATTTTTATATAATATCATTTTTGGTGTATGAGGAGATATAGTTATACTGAATTTCCATGCAAAGTGCATGTCTTTTCTTCTAAGAAGATAGGTTCTGGAAGTAGGCTACCTATATTAGCTTAAGCACCAAGGTAAGGTTCTGCTATGCTCTTGGTCCTACAAATAGCATGGAGATCATTTGGGCTATTAGTTCACCTACAGTTCTGGTTGTAGGAGCTTAGGGAAATACATATAATAAAAAATTCATTAAAATAACTAGCCACCTCCAGATCCTGGTTCTGAGAGCTTGATATATCCCAGACCAGCAGCTAACCCAGATCACCTCCAATTCCATGCTTTCTGGAATGAAAAAGAGATTTCATATCCCTTCCTTATGAAGGACAATTCTATAAACTTAGCATTCTTGGTTTCCTTGGAGACCTGTAGTGCCAGAACCTTCATGCTCCTGACACTCCTTACCTATTTTTCATTAGAGTTTTAGATTTTCAGTTGTCCTTCTAGACACCGCTCAATTAGACACTGATGGACAACAAAGTTCTAGTCATCAAGCCTCCAAAGCATATTGAATGATTGATTAATTGAATCTTAGTAAATGTTTACTTCCTTATAGATGGATATGTAGCTTTTACTTTCTGATCTGTCTCCCAAACTAGATGTGGGTTATAGACTACTTGAAGCCCATATGCTGTATGGTGAAAATACATAGATAGACAATAGCACAGTATAAAGAGGAAAGAAAAAAGAACAAAATAAGGCTACGAAGAAGAGACTTGATACCCTATGAGCATATACAGGGGGAGGAAATCCCCCTCAGTCACAGTCTTAGGGTAGGGGAGTAAGGGAAAAATGGGAGGGAGGGAAGAATGGGAGGATACAAGGGATGGGATAACAAATAGATATAATAGGAATAAATTAATAAAATATATTCAAAAAAAGATTAATCATTGGTAGGAAACTTTAGCTCTGGAGCGTGTGTCATTCTTTCTTGCTCAAGACACATCAAAAGCTGGCTATGGTTGAACATGCCTGTAATCTCAACATTTAGCAGGCTAAAGTAAAAAGACCTTTTTACTTCGTACTTTTTTACAGTGTGCATGCCAGCCTAGGTTACATGTTACCAAGTCTCAAACAATGAACTAATAGAAAAAAAGAGAAGAAAAAGATAAAGGACAACTAAAAGGAAAAATAAGAAAGAAAATGTAATTAACCTTTGTTTATGATGTGAGTACTAACTCTCCTGTATAGCTTGAGTTACTAATTAATATTATGTTCTTTATCTTTTTTTCTAGCATTATTAAAAAGAAAATAGTCATTGTTGCCATGGCTTCAGTAAACAGGGAAAGAAAAATTGTAGATCAGAAGAAATCAAGCAAGAAAGGAAATTTTTTATTTAATGTGTATAAATTATATATAGGTTTTGTACTAAAATTTGTGAAGGGCTTCCTTCTGCTGCCTGATGCAAACTTACTTAATGGTACTCTAAGTTTGTATTACCTGCTTCCTCCTAGCTGACATCTTACCAACTAGGACTAGATTTTACTAACCTGGCATCAATATACAGTATCCTTATTCTTCTGGAACATTATTTTAGCAAATTTATACAGTAGCAAAGTGAATGTTTGTCGACACTGTATGCACTGCCTTGTCTATTTAAAGAAAAGTCAGGGTCTTGCAATTCTGAAAGAATGTTTACTGAGGCGGGGCTTAGAAAAGCAGTTGGACTAATCATCCTCTCAATGAGAAACAAGGCCCTACAGGTATGTTTGGATGCTCCTTGTTACTGAGGATAGGTAAATATAGAAATGGCACCTCATTGCCAGAAACCACATGTCTTCTTTTTTATCATATTATTTCAGGCTAAATGAAGAAGCAGCATCATTTATCAGAGAATTCGACTAACTGTGATCTCAGATTTCTAACCATGCTAGGTACAACTATTGTCACATTAAAGTTGTTATCTCACTAAAGGTAGTAATTTGAGGAACCAATTTTATTTTAGGTCAGAAAAAATATTAATTTTCAAATAGCCAATATATTTTCTAATTACATAAAATTTCCCCATCCGTCCCTCCTTTCTTTTCCTCCCTCCCTCCCTGAAATATGGAATATACACATTTTATTTCAATTTCACAGATAGTAAGTAAAGTATAATTTTAACAGACTTAGTTATATTTTATATTTGGGGAGTTGTATAAGGATTTGAATAACATGAATGATTTTTTTGGATGTGTCATTTACTATTTTTCTAATCTAGCTTCTTTTTAGGTTCATATGTCTTATTTCATTTACGGTATATGCACAAGCACATATATTCTAATTTGTGCATGCTGGTAATGAAACTGTCTCATTATAGTAACAGCTAGGATGTATTTGGTACTTACAGTGTGACAGGTAAGAGTTTAACATAAATTTATAAGTCCATTCATTTCCATGAGATTGTTATCATGAATTAAACCATTAAATATTCCAGGAAATTGAGTCAGAGGAATGCTGGGTAAAATTCTAAAACTCTTATAGATAATACATTTTAGGCAAATCCTAAACTTATCCAAAAACAAGCCAACTGTAGAGTTACTCACATAAGATGTTCTAGAAGTACTTGATACTGTACATATCATAAGTAAAATTGGCCTTAAAAGCCCAATAAATAGTGACATTATTTATTTTAGATTGTGTGTGTTTTACCCCTTCACCTCAATTTATAAAATCCATTTATTGAACCACTAACAAATGCAATATGCATTGTTTCAATTGGGCTTGACTGGATAACTAAGCAGCATCTTTAAATGTCAAAAGAAAGCCTATGGAAATAGATTGGAATTCAAATCTCTGTACTAAAGGTCTTCTATGGAGTAGTAAATGAAAAAAAAACTGTGTGGGAACATTGTTGTAGCACCTGTTTTATTGCCTGCACTTGATGTAATTAGTGTACTTAAAGACAGCCCCATTGGTTACACCATATGGTTTGTAATCATTAGTGTAATAATAGATGTACCATTTAAAAGGGAGCTCAACAACAGAGTGCTATTGTTCCATGACTTTAGCATAATAGGGGACTTTTAGTGAGCTCAGTCCCAATTTGGAGTCTCTAACACACTTAGGTTCCTAGGACAAGAAATGTTGGATGATGTAAAAGCAAATGTAAGCTATATTCTTTAGATACCTGTAAATATTTCAATGTTTTATTTGACACATTTGACACTAAATAATATCTTAAATGAACTATTACTAACACTGGCAATACATTTCATTAACATTTAAATAGGAAAATTATGTTATCCTTTGGTTTACTAACAAGTAGTTTTCCATTGTGAAAGTTCATATAACTTGATACTAATACTATATTCAGTAGTTATTTAAAAATCTACAAATTTATCTATGTAAAGAGGTGATATAAGGCCTTATGAATTACTGAAAAAAAAGTTTCCTTATAAACCTCAAACACATTGGCTAAGTTTACAGTGTGCATCTAAGTGACAACACCTAGAAGGCAAACAGTGATTCTGGCTTCTCATTACATACCAGCTTTAAGACAAGCGAGATGCAGTCCCATTGGGAATACATGGAAAGAAAAAGAAGAGAGCATTGATTCCCACTGCAGTTATCCAATTCTTACATTCACTCACATATTTATACAGACTTTTATTTAATGAATTGCTATTTGAGTCAATGAACTTCAGGTTTATAAATATAAATATGAACTTGAATACATGTTTATTATTATGTGCAAAACCAAGTGAATATTTTATGACAGAATAGCAAGTTTGGAGAGGGAAACAAGTAAGTACATGTGTGTGGAACTGAGGCCCATATTAATATCTCCAACATAGAAAACATGGTTATGTAAATCTGAATTTACAAATTAAATATTCCCAATAAAAATTTCTCTGGGTTTCCTTTTAACCTGAGAATTTGCATTGAAATACAATAACAAGGCACATAACAACAGTGCCTTGAGTTTGAGATGTGTATTCACCTACTAATTCAGACAAACCACAAGAGGAGGCCTCCAATATCTATTCCTTTTACTATCTTCTGTGTGCCTTAATTCCAGGTTGTCCATATGCCTGATCTGTGTACCATTCTGCATAATTCTTGTAGGCCATATCAGTAGCATTCAAGCTTTGATAATCTACTTGGCAATTGGTATATCCTAAAGTACTTCCTAGGACACAAATATTTTCACAGGGGTCTGCACTCCACTTACACTTGCTGTTAGTATGCGTCCTTAAATTTTGTGTTCAGTCAACAATTCGTTTACTAATAAAACATTCCTTATACAACAGAGAGCCAACGCCTTCCTCTACATTTAGATTATAAAGATGCTCAAACTGCTCCCTAATTTAAACTGTCTTATATCTTGCATTTTGAAGCAGATATGATAATGCAAGGCCTTCCCACACATAGCTCATTCATGAAAGCAAAATTAGATTTGGTTCTTGTCCTTCCAATATTCTACAAGTTTTATGTATTTTTGGAATAGAGAGTAAAAATGAGAGCAATCTACTGCAAAGCACACTTCTACCTCCTTTATGCTTTACTGTTCCCCATTTACTTTCCTAGCCAAAGATTCTTATTCTAATTTTGCTTCAAGTTTATTTTAAACCATCACCTCCTTTCATACCTTTATCTATGCCAATCTATGAAGGTGCTATGAACTTTACTAGGGCTGTGTCTGCCAAGAATTGACTGAATCCCTTTGGTGTTTTATATATATATATATATATATATATATATATATATATATATATATATATATATATATATATATATATACACAACACAGTGTGAAAACAAGGCAGAAACTTTGTTAACTTGAAAAAGTTATCTTCTACTATGTAATTGCTTCCACATTCTGTCCCAGGAGTAATGTAAAAGCTCTACTAATGGAACCAGCTTAGCACGTATGAACATTTCAAATAAATAGAATGTTATATAAAAATCACACTATTAAAACTATAATTTTACTGTAAAGATAAAACTATCAGTTAATACTGTAAAACATGCATTTAAGTATTAAAATAATTATAAAAACTAAGCAAAACAAAATAATTTCTGAATAAGGTAAATGACTGACCTTGAAGTCTTATAACCAGGCTGTACTTCTTGTCCGGGCTCTGCTTACTGACTACAGAACATTGTGACCATGTCCTTTTCATGGTTGTATTGTAATGTGTTGTTCATCATGATTTGCTGTGTCTTTCTCACTTATAAACCAAAATTATCCCTTCTTTCCTTCTATTACGAATCACTGGTTGGGAGTTTAATCACAGAAATGAGAAAAATTGCTACTATATAAAAATTACCAATACACCATGTATGTATCATTGCAATTCATTTATATTGTATAAAAACATATAGACAGATTATGAAATGGATATTTAGATGATGTATAAAAAATATGTTGAGTTCTAGAACTCCATGCCAGTTAATACATATATATTTTTTGGTAAGGCGTATAAGTTCTTTCATAAATTATCTTAAAGGTCTAGATTCAAATTTGAGCTTGCAGGGTTATTTTTCTCTCCAAATATTATCTATCACATTGATTCTTCTCTAGGAGCACAATAATGGATTTTTTTCGATGTTTTGAGACAGGGTTTCTCTGTGTAGCCTTGGCTGTCCTGGACTCGCTATGTAGACCAGGCTGGCCTCAAACTCACAGCGACCTGCCTGCCTCTGTCTCCCAAGTGCTGGGATTAAAGGCATGTGCCACCACGTCCAGCTGGATTTTTGTTCTTCTTTGCTCAATTTGCCTACACAAATGTCAAATTGGTCAACAAAATGTGTTGAGTTTTCTCCATATAATATTTCATATATTCAAAGTTTTACTTTTATTTTCTGCTATGATGGACTCATTCCTTACATTACAAAACCATATTTTCCCTCAGTTCATTTAAGGTAATACATAGCATTGCAGATACATTTCTACAAACATATGTGTAATAACTAGACTTGTCTTTTAAAAATATTTTTGTCATGAATTGTGCATCATAAATTTAAAATAGGTTTATCTTTAACTGTAGGGGTGTGTGTGTGTGTGTGTGTGTGTGTGTGTGTGTGTGTGTGTGTGTGTGTGTTTGAGTTCTGGAGTCAAATTCTAGTCCAGAAAGTTGTATGTCATGGCTTTGTATTCCAGCCAGTGAACTGAGTACTAATGAATGTCTTGCAACAGTACAGGAAACAGGGGGAAAAGCCATATTAATAACCTCACATGGACAGAAAAACTTGAAAACACACAAGTCCTTAAAAATGAACTCTATGGAATTGCAATGTAGAGATTTCATCAAAGAAAAGAAGAAGAATATGATTTGGGTTGTTTGTTGTTGTTGTTGGCTTGGTTTTGTGGTTTTTATGTTTTTTTGAGACAGAATTTCTCTGTCTAGACTTGGCTTCCCTGAATTTACTAGGTAGACCACGTTGACCTTGAACTCACAGAGATCCTCTTGCCTCCGCCTTCCTGACTGCTGGATTACAGGTATGTGCCACTGCACCCAGCGGGGCATTTTGTTTTTATTCTTTTCACATACAATATATACTAACTACAGTTTCCCCTCCCTCCACTCCTCTAAGTACCCCCTTCAGCATCCCTTCTCTCCCAGTTGCAGTCCTTCTCAATTTCTGTTCAGAAAAGAGCAGGTCTCCCAGGGATATCAACCAAACATGGCATTAAAAATTACAATAAGACTAGGTACAGACCCTCAAATCAAGACTGGAAGAGGTGAACTAGAAGGATAAAATGGGACCCAAGAATAGGCCAGAGAGTGAGAGATGACCCTAACTCACAGTACTAGGGGTCCCACAAGAACACCAAGCTACGCAATCACAACATATTTGAAGAGGACCTAGAACAGATCTATACGAACTCCTTGACTGTCAGTTCACTCTCTGTGAGGCCCTATGAGCCCTGATTAGGGGATTCTGTGGGCCTTGTTCTCATAGTGTCCTTGATATCTCTGATTCCTACAACTCTTTACCCCTCTTCCAAGGGTTCCTGAGCTGTGCCTAATGTTTTGCTTTGGGTCTCTGCATCAGGTCCCATAGATTACAGGCTGACATTTTCCCAATGACCACTAGTCTAGACACCCATTTATGGGTGTATAAAAGTATCATTAGGAATCATTTAATTGAAATTTTTGTCAGTTATGTTTCGCTCTATCTTAGGTTCCTGGGCTATCCACTTCTGTGTCCTGGCCATCAATGCAGCATCTGGAAGGTTTTATTTATTTACTTATTTTTTTTTTAATATGTTTACTATGGTTTTGTTTACTTACATTTTCTTTTTTTTATTAATTTATTCTTGTTACATTTCAATGGTTATCCCATCCCTTGAATCCTCCCATTCTTCCCTCCCTCCCATTTTCCCCTTATTCTCCTCCCCTATGACTGTTCCTGAGGGGGGACTTCCTCCCCCTGTATATGCTCATAGGGCATCAAGTCTTTTCTTGGTAACCTGCTATCCTTCCTCTGAGTGCCACCAGGATCCCCCTCCAGGGGACATGGTCAAATATGAGGCACCTAACCCAGAAGCAGAAAGACTCAAATGGTATATACTCACTTATATTTGCATACTAGCCCAAGGGGCATATCCCACGAAAGCCTTCACTTACCAGGAAACTGGGACAGAGAGGAGGACATCCTATTGGGACTCTAGATGAGAGAAGCATGGGAGAATAGCAAAGTAGAAGGATCCAGAGGGTCCTAGAAATCTGGAAGGTTTCAAATCCCCACTTTCTTTTCACAAGTTGGAACTTGCTTGTCACCATTGTTATCTGTGGTTCGCAAGGCTGGAAAGTACAAACTATGCAGCTTCAAGGCCACACTTTCTAGTCCTTGGATTCCAGGGACTGAACTCCTCTGCTATTTCAATCACATCTTCCTCTACTCTGCCTCGGTTGGTATTCTTCTGACGTCCTAACTTCACCAAAAGAAACTTGTTTGTTTGTCTTGATTACTTCAGTCAAATTTTTGACCCAAGCCTTTTGTATAACATTGATTCAAAGTTTTAGTATCTTTACTTATTGATATTATCTTGAATAAGCACAGAATATTTATGGAGAAAGGATTCTTTTTTTACTAACTATCAATAATAATTGTTTTTTATGCCTATGACTCAACCTTTATAGAGCAAAGCTGTGATGAATGACAGCTGTCATTATTCTTCATGTACAGAGCCTTAATAGTATCTATATTTAATGAGTAGTAGAAAATATTTTTGTGTTTGTATTATATAAAAACTCAATTATTTTCTCATTCTTAAGTCCTCGAGGATCATAATGGTCATCAACTGATTTATTTACCTATCAAAATGGTTCCTCACCCAAAGTAAAACTAAGGCCTCCAGCCTTTCAAGTAAGAGCCTATGGTATTCACAAGTTTTATATCTTCCTGGTGATTTTTTTTTTTGGAAACTAATATTCTGACATTTTCATTAGCTCTTCATTGACAAATTAAGTTTCAGATTGCATAAGTCCTAATTATCAATAAGAAAAAGCCCCAATCCTAATTGCAAGCACAAACATTTCCTCATAATCCCATAAAATTCACCCTAGACCAATTCTGTTTTGTTCTAATGACCTTTGTGCTCTGCTTGACAATATGACTCTTGAGTTAAGTGCTGCTTCCTTAAGATCCTTTAGTATACTATATATTAATGAATGACCAATATATATACAAAATTAAGTTTCTAAAGAATTAGTGCTTGCATGTCATTCATTTTTTCCAAGATAGTGATTATAGCTCTTCTGTGAATAGCACATTTAATTAAAGGAACATAATATACACATGTGTGTTTCTACATCAGTCTCCATACCTAGAGTAGAACTTTTTGTCTTAGGTATAAAATAAGTTTGTCTCTAAAACTTTTGGATTTTATTTTATTTTTGGCATATACATTTATATTATTACAGGTAAATAAAACAATTACATATGGCAAGAAGAACCACAAAACAATCAGGGATTATATTAATGTTACATTCATGGTGTTTTGGCTAATTGTATTTGAAAATCTTATAGAAAACATCTTTCCTAACTTTCTAAAATTCTGAATGAGAATCAATATCTATCATAGCTCATCTCTGTCAACTTAAAACATCTATCTAGATCTAAAAACGTTTAAACCCTAAACAGCTATGGTTAATTGTAAGATTATACTATCTGGTTTTCAATCCCATCAGATGTTTGATAACGAATGAAACTTAACAACTTGGGTAAAATGGAAGTGCAGGTTAGCAGATTCTAAAATGAGAAAAAAAAATCACAGAGACAGTTTTCTCCCTTAACAGTCACCCAAATCTCTCCCCAACTCTGGAGCATCATCTTCAGCCTCCTGGCCCAATATATTTGTGAGAAAGGAACCACTGAGGACTTGCTTACCCTATTTTGGCAGAATTCAGCAGTCGATTCTACCTGCATCCAAGCCTGCCTATCTTTAGACAGAATTCTGTCTGTGGCAAAAATGAGGATGCCGTGCCCAGTGGCTGGTTCACCACATTTGAAGCCATCTCCATAAGGAAGATCCCCAATGCCCGTCAACCTATTGAGCTTACTTCTAATACCTTGAAAGTGCTAAAGCAGGCTGTTCAGGATAATTAAGTAAGAAAAGCTAATTGTTAGTTGATCAAATCATGGTCATGTCAACTACAAGTCTATTTTTATCATAAGAGTATACATCCTAGGTTTAAAAGATAGATATGATCTTATAGATAGATAAGGTAAAATAGATCAGGTCTTCAAAACCTCAGAGACCTACAGAATATGCTATTTAAAGATGTTTTTTATATTTTGGAGATCCTTTGACAACATGACAGGTTCACTCCTGGCAATACCTAGGCTACCTCAAACTTTTTAATTTTAATTTTAGCTTGCCTATTTCCTGTGTCTTTATTGATAAAATTCAAATTTAATCACATTTTATTATTAACTCATTTTTTATTCCAAACAACAGACTTGGAGAAATTCTTGGACTTCTAAAGAACAGAATGTTACCTAACTATCACAGAACAATAAATCTGTCCACCATACAATTCTCAAGTAATTAATTTGCCTAATTTAATATGCAGTTCTTTAAAAGTATTTTAAATATTTTACATTCTGGTACAATATGAAGAACTTATTCAGCTTAGGTGTGCAGCTGGATACAGAAAACTTAGAGACAGTAGTAGAAATTTATTAGGTAGAAAATTACATCAAAACCAGTAACTTGGAGCTGAGTAGTGGTGGTTCATGCATTTAATCTCAGCACTTGGAAGACAAAGGCAAGAGTTCTAGGCCAGCGGGGCCACAGAGTGAGTTCAGCCAAGGCTACACAGAGAAACCCTGTCTCAAAAAGCAAAACAAAAGAAAAGTAGTATTTTATTCCTCCAGAATCAGTCATCCTGTTTTTGTTGATATCCTGACCATCATCCCCCAGGCCACAAATATGGCTTCTGAGGCTTGAGGCATTATTATATTTGTATTCAAGACATAAATAAAATTAATTCATGAATTCTGAAGTGAAAAACAATTCCAAGTTATTTTTATTTTTATTTTATTTCCTTGTAATATTAACTAAATACCACAAATTCTTTCTTGAAGTTTGTAAAGTATGTTCTTACAGTTTATAACTTAAACCTGAACAAAACAAAAACTTCTGAATGAACAGAAAAACTCTTATTTTTCACTAGGTAGAAGAGCCTGTAATGTAAGCAGCCTGGCTTTTCAGTGGTTTCATAATATGCGTTATGAACCTACGTCTTACCAGCTGGTATTCGCCTACCTGAGTCATCTCCTCTTTCATAAGCCACTCCATTTTAACCCTGTGATACATGATCAATACTTGTCGTCTCTTTCTTCATTCTTCTCAATACACGTCATGTCTTCTGAAGTGCGTCACTCACATTATTGGTAGAACACACTCTGTGTTTTCTAGTTCCTGTATAACTTTTCTCTCGGTGCCCTCAACTCTGGTTTTCCTGCCTTCTAAGTAGAAAGGCATTCCATGCTTGAGTTTTTACACTTACAGTCTTTAATATTTGTCCTCCTTGGTATCGTAATCCTATTCAGTGTAGGAGCTTTCAAAACAACCTTATGTGTACATGTTCTGATGAGTAAACACATAGTTTAATTATAACTAACCATAGATGTTTCTCACAGTGACTCTACAGATGCAAATCATACATTTGAATGAAGCATAATGGAGCATCAGAACTGACTTTCACAAATGTCAAGCTGCTACAATTATTGTATGAAGTTTATGGCGATGGACAGCAGCAACCAAACTGAGCTTCTTGGATAGTGTAGCCACATAAGCATCCTCAGGACGGCACAGTGGTAAGGCAATTGAATTGTGTGTTTCAGAGAGGGTGACAAACAAGTTTATAAATCTGTTTACAAAGCCTTCTACCTGATTTTTGCATTAGGTATGGACACTCATGTTGTTATTGGTTGGTGGACTGCTGATGATAGTAGAATATCCAAGACTGAAACATTATAGGATATTGAGAGAATGGAAAGGTGAAAGCCATTGTACTTGCTTTCTTTTGGAAACAGTTTTTCAGAGAGCTTAGGGCTGGAGAGATGACTCAGTGGTTAAGGTCACCGCCTGCTCTTCCAGAGGTCCTGAGTTCAATTCCCAGCAACCACATTGTGGTTCACAACCATCTATAATGTCATCTGATGCCCTCTTCTGCATATAAAACACAATAAAATGCAGTAAATAAAATATATTTAAAAAAAGAAAATTCACCCTAATTCTTCTGTGGCAGAGTTAAATTCCACATGTTCCTGCAAAGACCCCTTGTTTATCTAACGTTGCACACACTGTATACTGATGAAAAGAGAATTTGATTTCCCACTGTTGACTCAGCTTGAGCGTTGATGATTCTGAACGGTGGTTGCCCTGTATAATTCATTGAGTGTATCCACCCATATGTAATTTACTGAAGTTTGGTCAGTGATAGTGGGGCTCATTTAAAATTGAAACTATTTTTGTATGTGTATAGTTAAGAATTGAACTTAGGCCCTGTACTTACTAGGAAATCATTCTGTGATTAAGCTAAAACTTCAAGCCCAGAAATTAAACTTTGTACACTTACCATTAAAACAATAGTTTATAAGTTTTTAACACTAATTGGATCTCAAACTAGTTGACAGTTATAGATTGAAATACAGACTTGTATTGGCTGATAAAGGTGTTTGTTCTTAATCAAAAGTGGTGTATTTTCCCTTTAAAATTAACAGTTCTATTTGTTGTTTGTACCGATAGCAAAAATGGATCTGATAATGTATAAATTTTGAACTAAACCTTCTTTAGGTGTTAGAGCCATGTGTTGAATGTGACATTAAAACAGGTGGTAGGTAGTGGTAAATTCAAGGCAATAGAAAAAGAAAGAGAAAAAGTAGAATAAAACAAAGAAGCAAACTGTAGGCAGTGTGTGTGTGTGTGTGTGTGTGTGTGTGTGTGAGAGAGAGAGAGAGAGAGAGGGAGAGAGAGAGAGAGAGAGAGAGAGAGAGAGAGAGAGAGAGAGAGAGAGAGAGAGAGAGAGAGAGAGAGAGAGAGAGAGAGAGAGACTGTCCAGAGTTTCAATCAGACGTTTCTTTGATTTCTCAGTTAATATACACTGATGATTAAAGGACAGTAAGAGCTAATATAATTGATATAGAATATAAGAAATTCAATGAGTGGAAATAGTGGATGCTGAGAATATTTTCTTCCAAATCTTGTGGGCATGGGGCACAGGGCACAGTGGGGTATGGTTTGGTAGGTGTGACTCTTTCACATTTTTTTATTCAAGAGACAGGAAATTCAATATTATCAAACACAAATATGATTAGAATCATATCATCTGTCTCTACTCATTCCCTCCACTTTCCATGACAAAAGGCAGAATACACAGAAATGGATTCTTAATTATGGAGGCCATAAATTTGAAATAAATATATGTCACATTCATTCTAAATCTTTAGATGAGAATTTTTCTAAAATATTTTTCTGTTTCTTCCTACATTATATTTTGCTCAACAGCCCACTGCAATTTTAAGTTACTTTTTCTTAATTCAGTGTGATTACACTTGACCTTTAAATTCTTTATAAATTCACATCTATTTAGTTACTTATTTCTAAGAGATTGATGTGTGAAAGTTGTGTGGTCAAAAGAAAACTTGTGGCGCTTCTTAGGTTTCTTTTTCTTCTTTTGTTTTTATTTATTTATTTATTTTTTTATGTTTTGTTTCATCATATGGGTTCCTGTGGTTGAACTCAGGTAATCTGGCTTGAAGCAAGAGCCTGTAGATGCTAAGTTATCTCATTTGTCCTTCATCTTCATCTTTAACCACATCTGTAAGGAGAGTGTCAAAAAATAAGGACACATTCTGAGTTTCTGAATTTTGAAAACTTATTGAATGTTCAATTGTTGCATTTGAAAATGAACCACAAATGGCATTTGATTGTGCATGGTGTAGGCTGGAAGCTCTTGCTGCCAGCAGTACTCTAGGGAGGCAAGCAGAGCCATCAGCCTGACAAAGTGGCTCAGGGAACAACAAGCTGCTCAACTCTGCTGGCTCTTCCCCAGGTGGACATGAATGTCCCTAGAGTCTCACAGATCTCCTCAGAGAGGGAGGTACAACCATGGTCCTGGCAATGGAGCTCAGGAGACAGTACAACTCACTTTTATCAGCTTCCCCTGTAGGGAATTGACAGAGTAGCCTAAGCTGGATGTTTCTGGGGGCCCTGCGGGCCAGCTCAGGAATGCTGTTGATGGGGCTCAGGGGACAGTGTGCCACTCTCATCTGCTAGATGATTCACAGGTGGACCCAGCAGGCAGAGACAGGCAGAGCAGGGTAAGGATGTTCAAACTGGATGTTTCTGGGGCCCTGCATGTTTCCTAGGGAATGTGGTGATGAGCCTGAAGGAATAGCTTGGAGCTTGTACCTGGCAAGCATAGAACTGGCAGGTTTGTGGGGTTGTCTGACCAGGATGTTCCTGGTGCCCTGTAGATTTGAGTGTTCCTGGGACCCTGCAGGTCTCCTAGGGAATGGGGATTAGGGGACAGCATATAGCTCACCTTGCCTGGCTGTGTCCCCATGTCCAGGCGAGGCTATTTACAGCAATCCTTAGTGTCTCATGTGCATTAAGTATCTCTGTGTTATCATGCCTAGAAGTTCAGTTTTCATGATTGAATAGATCATTTTACAATCTCACTTACTTTTGTTTTTATTTTTAAATCCAGTAAAAAAATTTCAGTAGTGAGGCATACTAACATATGCTTTTTTCTTTTTAATTGATTTTTTATTATTCATATTACATCACAATTGTTATACCCTTGCTTGTATCTACCATTTCCCAACCTCCCTCCTTCTCCCACCCTATTTCCCTCCTCTAGACCTTGGACAGTAGAGTCATCTTTCCTTACCCTCTGGCCACAACCTATCAAGTCTCATCTGGATAGCCTGCATCACCTTCCTCTGTGGGCTCTCTGGGCATCCCTGCCAAGGGGAAGTGATCAAAATTGAGGCACCAGAGTTCATGTCAGAGGCATTCCTTTCTCCCCCCACAACCATGGAGAATGAGTTGGTCATTGGCTAGATCTGAACAGTGGGTCTATGCTTCCTGCATGCATTATCCTTGGCTGGTGAATCTGTTTGTTCAGGCCCCCTTAGGTCCAGATCCTCAGGCCTTGATGGTCTCCCTTTGGGGATCCTGAACCCTCTGGGTTGTTTCATCACTCTGCTCTTCCATATCATTCTCAGCACTCAGCTCTGGACCTGGCTGAGAATCTCAACATCTGTCCCAATCACCTGCTGGGTGGAGTTTCTCAGAGGACTTCTATGTTAGGCTAATATCCACTTATAAGTGAGTATATACGATGCATATCTTTCTAGGTGACCTCACTCACGATAATCTTTTCTACTTCTATGCATTTGCTTGAAAATTTCAAGACTTCCTTGTTTTTAATAGCTGAGTAATATTCTATTGTGAAATGTACCACATTTTCTTTATCTATTCTTTGGTTAAGAGATATCTAGGTTCTTTCCAGATTCTAGCTATTAGGAGTAGAGCTGCTATGAACATAGTTGATCAAATGTCCTTGTTGTATGATGATCTTCCAGGTATATGTCCAGGAGTGGCATAGTTTTGTTTTGCTGTTTGACCAAAGGAATCTAATCAAAGACCCAGAAATAAAGCCACACACCTAATGACACCTGATTTTTGTCAAAAGAAGCAAAACCACATAATAGAAAAAAAAAAAAAAAAAAAAACCAGCATTTTCAACAAATGGTACTGGTCTAACAGGATGTCTACATGTTGAAACTTGCAAATTGATCCATATCTATCACCCTGAACAAAACTAAATTCTATGTGGGTTAAAGAACTCAACATAAAAAGAGAAACACTAAATCTGTTAGAATAAAAAACGTCGAAGAGCCATGAACTCTTTGGTACAGGAGACAACTTCCAATAGTTCAGGCTCTGAGATCAACAGTTAATAACTGGGACCTCATGAACCTGAAAAGCTTCTGTAAGGCAAAGGACACTGTGAATAGAACAAAATAACTACCTATAGACTTGGAAAAGATCTTCATCAACCCTATATATGACAAAGGGCTAATGTTCAAAATATATAAAGAACTGAAGTCATTAAATACCTCCAAGTCAAATTATACAATTAAAAATGGGGTACAGAGCTAGCCATATGCTGTTTTATTAATTTATTATAATTTATTCTATTACATCCTGATTACTATCCTCCTCCTTGTATCTTTCTATTCTCACTCTCCCTCCCTCCCTCTCTCTCCTACCCTATTCACCTCCCCTAGACCTCTGACATAAGAGGACGTCCTCACCCACCATATGATCACAGCCTATCAGGTCCCATCTGGAGAACCTGCTTCCCCTTCCTCTGTGTGCCAGCAGGGCCTCCCTACCAAGGAGAAGTGATCAAATTAGGTACACCAGAATTCATATCATAGGTAGTCCTTGCTCCTCCCACCACCATGGTAAATGAACTGTATATTTTCTAGATCTGAACAGGGTTCTAGATTCACTGCATGAATTGGCCTAGGTTGGTACAACAGTTTGTGTTGGCCTCCTTGTGTCCAGATCCTCTGACCTTGATGGTCTCCTTATGCTGGTCCTGACCCGTTTGTGTCCTTCCATTCCCCCAATAGAGTATGCATATATACTCTATTATGTAATGCTTCATTTTTTTTTAAACAAATAATACATAATGACTATATTTTTGGAAATTAAATTCATTGACATAACTATTTGAAAAAGTCTCATATAGAAAACCTTTCTTTTTTTTTTTTTAATTTTTGAGAGTATAATATAATTATAGTTTGCCTTTCCTTTTTGACCCAAGCCCTTCTATATACCCCTCCTTCTTCTGTTTCAAATTCATGACTTAAAATTGTTAATAAATGCATATACAATCCTAACTATGACCCTTTAGTATGTATAACATTACCTGTATGTATGTTTTCAGAGCTAACAATTTAGTGTTTGATAACAAGTGGCTATGCTCTTCTCTTGGGAAGACTATTTTTTCTAATCTTAGCATCTCTTATATTTTTGTGTCGGCTTCAGGATCTTTGTCCCATCCACTTACACATGTCTACTGTTGATTTCACGTTTAGGCAGTCATGTTAATGAGACTTTATATGTGTAGCTTTAATACTACAAATTGTAATTGATTTTAAAATAGATTTCTTTACTCTGTATGAGTATGTGTGTATTTTTTCATGTCCATGCAAACTTATAAGTATGCATGCCACCCCACATGTGTGTAAGACACGTGGCAATTTTTATGAATGCATATTTTATTCCGCCACATGAGTCACAAGGATAGGAATCAGATTACCACGCTAGTATCAGGAACTGTTACTTCTGGAGACATCGTGTGTGACCCCTAAGTTTTATGAAAAATAATTTAACTTTAAATACATGCTTTTATTTTAATGAAGATCCAAGGCAGGTGTTCACTGATGGAGAAAGTACACACATTTTAATTAAAAATGCATTCCATACTTAGGAGCATTCCTATATACATTATGCTTTAGACAATGTTATTTAAACATATAGTTTTTAAGCTATTCTTCACATCTTATTTGGAATATTCAAAACACTGAATAGCAATAAAAAAATAAGGTGTAGAATATTGTATTTAATATATACTTATTCTTTTTAACTCCCAGATCCCTGTAGATAAGTAGCAAAGGGTAGTGAAAAACAAGATTTCTTACATTTTTAAATGGGTAAGAACATGATTTTGCTAATAAATATGTACTTAGTATTATATAGTGCATTTTATTTCAAATGAGCCCAAACATCTAATCCTATTTGTGATTTAGATTGACAGGGGACTACTTGTTGAACTACTTTAAAAATATAATAAAACTTAGTGGCCCTTATTCCATGCTAATCTTGTTTAAGTATGTTAGTACTTATTTCAGAAATAAGGGATAATTAAATATCTTAGTACTAAATATATCTCAATCTGACCATCCTATAGAAGGAATTCTGCTATTAAAATGTTGAGTTACCTTACTTAATTTTTCACAAATAGTTCTCATAAAAATTCACCGCAAAGAAGTAGATTAAAACCTGAAGTACTTAGTCAATGTATTTGAAAATATATAGTGTTCATTTGCAGCAAGATACTTAGAACTCTCAAGAAATAGAATGACTTAGTTATCTAAAAGGGTAGCAAAATACAATGCTGAGCTCTGTTGTTGAAAATTTGAAGAGAGATGGAGAAAGGAAGGCAAAGATGTGTATGTGTGTATGTGTGTGTGTGTGTGTGTGTGTGTGTGTGTGTGAGAGAGAGAGAGAGAGAGAGAGAGAGAGAGAACTAAAAGATGTGCTTAAGAACTCTTGAAACATGGTGCTTTTATAGGACAGCTTTTCTTAATTTTCAATCACTATCTCCTTCAAGCCAGGGAATTGTTTCTCCACCAGGCAGTGAGTAACTCATCTAGACTGAGCTCACTCCTGGCATGTTTCCCAGGTACCTGCAGTGCTCATTCTGGCTGTACTGTATCCCACAGTGTGGGCAGATGGCTCCAAAAAATTGACTAATGCAGACAGTAGTGGTCTCTTCGGACATGTTGTGAATGGGTGAGACTTCAGACCCAATATAATGTTTTATTTTTCCTTTTCTGATATCAAACATGATGAGGTCCTCTCTAACTTCTCTCTTCAGAGAAGATATTACCTCCTCCTCAAGATTGCTGTATATTTCAGAGTCAGGAATGATATATTATAAAAAAAATAACATTTGGAGAACTGAAATCCTCATGAGAGTAAAACTGAAAAGTCAAGGTACTAGAAAAACATTATATGTTGTAAAGAGATATTCATAATTATGTGATATTTAGTGATATGGAAAGGCATTCTATTTTTTAATCCTTACAAAAGTAGACTAGAAAATACCTATTTTTCCTTGAAGAAAATAATGCCTATTAAAATATAAACTGTTGCTGTGTGAGTCTCCACTTTGAAAGAATATAGCAACAATAATATAATTGACACAAATTAAGCTTGACAGGCAACTCAAAGAATGCTTTAAAATGCACTTTTCTGCTTTCACAGAGAGTACAGGGGTGCCTTGTGATCAAAGTGGCATAATCTCTGAACTGCATTCCATTTATTTCTCTAATCTACCAACTTAACTGTGGGAGAAAGAGATTAAAGAATGTCACATCTGTGCAGACATGTCATGGAACAAAGAGACTTATATCAGGTTTATTTATGAGAAAAGGTGGCAGCAGAAAATGAGTTCAAGGACTGTATCACTTCAATATATCCACACGAGGAAAGTTCTGAAACATTCAGTCAGTATCAAAATCTATCTTTAAAATATAATTTATTTGTTGGAGTTTAACAGAACAAATTATATGCAGATTCTGATAAAATAAGTGTACTTTCTATGTTATTTTTTTATTTTAAAAATTCCTGAATATGTTATAGAACCCTATAAGAATTCTCATTGGAGCTGGAGATATGGGTCAATGGTTATGAGTGAATATTATTCTTATAGAGGAAACAATCTCCACTCACATTAGACTTGTGGGGTAGGCTCATAACATCCTGACAATCCTGAGTCAAAGATTCTGGTGACTTTTTTCATTTCCTTCCTCACCTCAGCACCCAAGAAAACACACACACACACACACACACACACACACACACACACACACACACACACAGCATGTACTTACAAACACACGTATAAATGTACACATACCATACAAGAACATATAAACATATACCATACATACATATAACACAAACACACACCATATCCACAGATATACATACACACACAGTTACAGACAAACACATGATTAAAATCAATATCATAAATATCCCATTTGTATTGAAGCGAAACTATTACAAACTAAATTAAGTGCCTGACAAGAAAAAAAGACTCCAATAATATGTTTTAGTACACTGGAATTTTATAACATTTAAGTCATAAGCAAATAAAGTTATATGAGAGGTTATAAAAGAACTTGACACTGGAGCCCTTACCAAATATGTTAGATTGATGGATGTTTTATAGAAACAAAAAAGATTAATTCGTATCTTAAGGCTTTAATAGAAATAGTAAAATCTGGTTAACAAATCTCTTTTTTATTACCTGTTGATTTTTATTCAAGTATTTTTATCAGAGGAATATTTATTCAAGAACTGCATATTATGAGATATGATCAAACTGCCATTAATTACACTATTGAATGTAGTTGGGTCTTGTAAAAATTTACATGTTTCATGACAAAAGCTTCATTATCTGTGTATTATAATCTGAGCTTTTCTGATTCCTCTATGGATTCTTTTATCTTCATGTGGCTTGTCTATAAGCTGGACTTCAAAGGAAAATGCAACATCATTAGAAAAAAAATAACTTCTTTTCATTCATCTTATGATCATATAAGCTTTTAACACACACACACACACTGTTTTTTTTCTTTTTTAATAATATGGGAAATTTTTAAGACTTCAAAGTACCTGTGACAAAAAGCATCATACCATAGGTTAAAGAAGTGATTTCTGTAAACCTCAGCTCATTCCACAGAGACACATATAGATCTATGTCCATTGCATGCAGCATCTCCGTAGAACTAGTGATTTTTTTGAAGTAGACTTGAAATTATAGACTACACAGGCAAGAATTTAAGGAACCCAGTTTCACACAAGAAGCTACAAATATTGAGCTACACTAAATTTTTATTTTTTAACCATTTATGTATCTTTATTTTTTATTTTTTATTTTTTTGAATTTTTTTATTAATTAATTCATATTACATCTCAATGGTTATCCCCTTCCTTGTATCCATTCCTCCCTCCCTCCCATTTTCCCCTTACTCCCCTCCCCTATGACTGTGACTGAGGAGGACCTCCTCCCCCTGTATATGCTCATAGAGTATCAAGTCTCTTCTTGATAGCCTGTTATCCTTCCTCTGTGTGCCACCAGGTCTCCCCCTCCAGGGGTCATGGTCAAATATGAGGAACCAGAGTACGTGTGAAAGTCAGACCCCACTCTCCACTCAAATGTGAAGAATGTCCTGTCCATTGGCAAGAAATGCTCAACATGTTTAATCATCAGGGAAAGGAAAATCAAAACGACTCTGAGATTCTATCTTACATCCATCAGAATGGCTAAGATCAAAAACTCAAGTGACACTACGTGCTGGCGAGGATGTGGAGTAAGAGGAACACTCCATCATTGCTGGTTGGAATGCAAACTAGTACAGCCACTTTGGAAATCTGTCTGGTGCTATCTCAGAAAACTGGGAATAAGGCTTTCTCAAGACCCAGCTATTCCACTCCTTGGAATATACCCAGAAGATGCTTCAGCACAAAAGAACATTTGCTTTTCTAGATTTTTTGATAATAATGTGGTTTGTGGAGAAGCCACAAAGGAAACCAAAATATTATATTACTGAGAAACCTATTTTGTCCATGAGCTCAAGTATTTCTAAAAGATCTTAAAAAATTAAAATCAGTATTGTAAAAATTATACTTGGTAATATGTCTCAGGTTTGTCTTCCTCCTTTGTCCCCCCCCCCCCACCCTCTTTTTAAGGTCAGTTTTCAAATGTCATTTTTATATATTTTCAAAATTCAGAAATGTTACTTGTTCTTCTAAAAGTTTTTCTTCTGAAAATCTTCAGGGCAGAAAAACCTCATATGGTGTTATGAACATATAACAATTCTGGCAACATTACTATGATGAAATTTTTATTTATTGTGAGGATTTTATGTAAAAATAACAGAAAAGACATAATCTAATTTTATTTCAGATTGTACATAATTTATAAAGTGTCATGTGAAAGGCAATTTCATATTTTCATCTCTTATTTAAAGCATATTTATATTTATCATTGATTTTGATATAGCTGACAATTTTCTCTGCAGAACTAAAAGTGGCAGACAAACAATTTTGTTAGATTATCTTAATTCCATGGCCATTTCTTCTTTTTAAATTCCTTCAGCTCATTTATACTTACTATATAATGTGTGTGTGTGTGTGTGTGTATGTATGTATGTGTGTGTAAAACATAAATAACATAATTTTATAAAATGAAAAATTACTTGTTTACCTTGTATTTTCATGTTGATTGTCTCCCTCCACTTCTTCCTCTTACCTTCAACATTCAATTTACTCTTGATTATTATCATATAGATACTGACCTCTTTGGTAGTCCTATCTGTCTAATTGGATTTAAGTATATTTTGGTCAGGCAAAATAATTTGATCTTTATTTAACAAATGTGAGTATAAGAGGTAAATTACAGAGCAGGTCTGGATATGACTTAGGATGGTGGTTGCCACCTTACATTTGCTCATGCTTCTAATAATTACCACAATCCTCTGCTTCAGATACTTACATAGTAACCAGTAACCATTTAGACATAGTTACAAGGCTGATTCTTATTCAGTGCTTCTGTCTCTAAAAATAAATATTTCAGAAACAGATTCTGATTGTTAATTGTAGGTATAAGCTGGACAACAACAAGGAAGGCACAGTAAGTTGCTGGTAAATCATTATTTCTGAAAATGCTTGGTAAATGAGGTAATATTAGGAAAGAGCTGACATTTGAAAACATTAGTTGAAGCTACTCTGTTCTGTTGTGTTAATACATTATTATCTATTTAATTTTTAATTTATTTCTTTAAAAATACAATTAGAAATGAATTATTTATTGGTTACCTATTCACA
Source organism: Acomys russatus (assembly GCF_903995435.1). NCBI lineage: Eukaryota > Metazoa > Chordata > Mammalia > Rodentia > Muridae > Acomys > Acomys russatus. The sequence continues at coordinate 24,543,289 of NC_067154.1, read as the reverse complement.
ATTACCAAAATAAAATATACACTCATGTGAGCACATTTGTTGTAAATGCCCATATGTTGTTATTATTATCTTTAGCTTGGGTTTTACAAAGTATGGTTTAGCTAATGCCAGCTTCTTCAGAAACATATTTTGTAGCATCCTACCATGTCCAAATTTATATACAGTGTTTGGATGGGAATTCAGAAATGAAAAGAGTTAGAAAAATATGGTGCAAATATTACGACTCAGTCCAGTGCATCATTAATCGTTCCGTTCCTCATAGTTATAAATTTCCTTTCCATGTCTATACTCTCCTCCATAATAACTATTTTCTTTTTGTTTTCTTACTGTAAAACAATGTCCCAAACTGGACTCCAAATAGAATGTTCAACAGAATTACAAAGTTGCATCAAAGTAAGGAGCAAGAATCAATTCACTTCTCTAAGGACCTATTTTGCTCTCAAGAAGTAACAAAGATTCCTGGAAGATGTGCAGTTAAAAACGAACCACATAAAGTCTTTTTTTATTAAACCATATATTCTACAATACTATAAATGATTATAATTAAAAACGATAACTTTTGAGCCATGAAAATAACAGTATTAAATATTTTCTTTTAAACTTTTCTTAACCTTGTATTCCAAGGAAGTCTGGTTTTTTGTTTGTTTGTTTGTTTGTTTGTTTTTTGTTTGTTTTTGTTTTTGTTTTTTTGTTTTTTTGTAATCTTGATGGTTATATCTACTTCTATAGAGCTGTAGAAAACTGTATTTGATCCTCGCACATCTCAGCATACTCCACCTGACATTATGAACATACAGAAGTTAGTAAAACAAGATCAAGTCTGAAGATAGCTATCAATTAACAAAGAAAAATGAAAAACTATCCTCCCATTGACTCTTCCCTTTGAGAGGAGTCATGGCATCCATCCTAGACAAAGTCAATTTTAGAGATTTCTGATATTTTATTTGAATGGTTCTGAAGAGAGCTTTTGAATTAAAAGACATAAGACTTATCCAAATGTCAACCTTTTAAAAGAATAGCTGGATCTGTGAGCGCAAAAAATAACTGAGGGTTAAAGTATGAAATACATGGTTTTCTGGGTGCAATATAGAACTCTTGCTTTCATGGGAGTAATATTTTTCTGAATTTGTATTCAAATTAATAAACCTGGCTCATGAACTTATCAAATAACATTTAATAACACAACTTACTAAGAGCTGATAAAAACATGTTTAAAGTATTTGCAGAATTTGCCAAAATAAAACTGGTTATACACTAACATATATAAAACAGAGTTTATGTGACCAGAATTATAAATCAGCTTTGTTATATAACGAAGAGGGAAGTTCAAAGCCAACAGTTTATTACATTTAGATGTAGGTGGAAAATTAAAATTCAGTACTGTACTGTAGCCTTTTTATTAATGAAAGTCACATAAGATAGCATAATTAAATCATTTATCACAGTGTTCAGGTGTGGTTAATGATCAATTGATTCTAATTTTTCCACTTCTCAAAGTATATTTTTAATTCTTATATTAAGCACAAATTAATGATAATTTATATAAATTATAGGGAAGCATTGGGATTTTAACTGTGTTGAGTGAATGTATACATGAGAACTTGACATTTGAACATGTACCAATATATAGTGAAAGAGTGAGTTGAACTGATGAATAAGAGAAAAATTTCATGCACTGTATGCTTTGGACAGGTATTTGCCAAAGTTATTTCACGAGGATAAGTGAACAGAAATGTAATGGACAATGATCGTAAGAAAGAAACTGTCCAACAAATGTAAAATCTTTACAACAAACTAAAATCTTTGCTTGATTGGTAGAGGGCACTGGCTTTTGTTTACTCTGATAAAAGAATTTGAGGAAAATGGTATAAATGTAATATAGGAAGAGAAATAAAAATAATTGTATAATGTATGGCTAGCCTTAAGACAAAATTTTCAAAGTGGATCTGGTTAAATGAGGTAGATGGTTATATATGTTTTTCGAGACAGGGTTTCTCTGGCTGTCCTAGACTCGCTTTGTAGACCAGGCTGGCCTCTAACACACAGCGATCCGCCAGCCTCAAACTCCTGAGTGCTGGGGTTAAAAGCATGTGCCACCACACCTGGCATATTTTATTTTTAAAAGTTAGATTATTTTAAGTACGTGTATTATGTTTGTATGTGGATAAGTGCAAGTGAATGCGAGTGCCAGCAGTATCAGATTCCCCTGAAGCTGAAGTCCCAGGTTGCTGTGAGCCTCTTGATGTGGGTTTGGGGAACTGCACTCAGGTTATCTGCAATGGCAGTATGCTCTATTAAGGGTGAGCTTACCTTTCAGACAACTGATAGATATATATTTATTTTAAAAGGAAAAATAACAGCCTTTCTGATGGAATAAAAAGGAAAGAAACTTCAAAATGTAAATGGGAGAAAGGAAGATGGTATAAGAATGACAATCAAGCTTTTGGATGAGTATCTGTATTATTGCAGATCATACGGGTCAAAATGGGCTCTGGTAAATTATGCCAAGAGATTTTATGAAGTGAACTCTCTAATAAATAACCAACTTGAGTTATTAAATAAAGAAGTTAATACTTAATTCCATACTATATTGAAAAACTTAAGAATAAAATTTAAATTAAAAGTTCCAGAGAAACCAGAAGCTAAGAAGAAACTGAAGGGTAAGCATCCTTGAGGACTTCTGACATCTGGGAGCCAAGGGAGAGCACAGGTTTGAAGCAATAAAGCAAAAGAAACGGAGGAGTCCCATTAGAAGAGCAAGGTCCTAGAGATATAGGTTGAAGTTAGAGGTACTCAGTTCAATATCTACAACAGCAACATCATCCAATTGTCCTTTAAACAGTTTTATGATAGCGCTTACAGCTATGAAATAAAACACCACTTCCCAATGGGGGAAAACGGAGTTGAGATATGATAAGGATAAATGTGAGAAAAATTATACCAATTTAGAAGACAGGCAGAAAATGTGTATCAGTGTGCTTAGGGAAACAGGCATAGAATAAAAATATGAATGGACAAAAAGGAAAAAGGAGAGCATTTGATTGAATCTGGGGTAAGCAGAAAGACAATAAACCAGGGTGATGTTCATACTGAGGTAAAGATGGTGCTGTAAAACTGAGTTATGGGATAGTTGAACAATACAACAAATACAAAGAGATTACAACAAGTTATAAGGAAGGATAAATGAGTTAATATGGTAGTAAATAAAAAGAATGAAATTTCACTGTTACAAATGATAAAGTGGTTGTAAATTTGGAAGGTAAGAGTTTGTTGTTCTTGGTGCAATTGTATTCAAGCATTTGTATCTTAAATGTGTGTGTGTGTGTGTGTGTGTGTGTGTGTGTGTGTGTGTGTGTGTGTGTTAAATTGTTGTGCCGATGGGGGCCATAGGAACAGAAGATCTATAAAAAGGTATGAATTAGCAAGGTTATGTTTATCTTTATCTTAGTTTTATGCCAAGGAAGGAAAAATAAATGAAATTCTTAGTTGGAAAATCAATGCCTTCAAGATAGCTAAAGAAAAAAAATGGCCGAAGAGAAAGGCTTCAGCCTATTGCAATTTTGCTTCCAGTTTACCATACTTTTTTTTTTTGCTTGTTTGTTTGTGTATGTTTGGTTTTAGAGACAGGATTTCCTCTATGTAACTTTGCATGTACTGTACTCACTTTGTAGATGAGGCTGGTCTTGAACTTGGAGATATGCATGCTTCTGCCTTCCTAGTTGCTGGATTACAAGTGTGCACCAGCAAGTCTGGCTAAGAAGTATCTTTAAGAGACAAAAAGTCATGGGAAATAGATCACAAAGGAAACAGAGATATAATAGATGACAGAATATTAACCAGGGGATATATGTATGTTCTTAATTATTTTGATGATTCATTTCAACCACAAGAAAGAGTTTATAAGCTGTGAAGGCTCTCGTTCTACTGTGCTGGCAGACAAATGAGTTATCCCTCAAAAAATTTAATGACAGTTCACAAAAGACAGACTGTACACTTGTCAAAGGTGGCATGCCTGACAGTGCAGAAAGTCATGTGCTTGAGGTTCATTAGGGTTTTTTTTCATCATCCCAAGCCATTGTAGAAGTGTAGAAGCATCTATGTGAAACTGTATGCCTCTGTTTGTCTCACAGGTAGAGGTCAACATCTTTATACAATCCAAACTCATGCCTTAGATTTGGCTTTAAGCTAATATGCCTAACTTGAAAAAAAGCAATAGAATTGAAAGCAAACTCAAAATCAAATGTATATCTTCACCAATCTACATAGAAACATGTTAACTTTTCACTCAGTTACAAAGTAGCTGATAATTTCTAATATCATTGATGATACCTGAAGCTCTACCATGTTTGGAGGTACATATTAAGTACAAATATATATAAGAAGGTGCAATGAAAATTGTGTTTGCAAAATCTGTCTTGGTCAATTTTAATTTCTGTCAATTATAGAAATTAATGAGAGAGTTGAAGAGAGTCTATATGACCCAGTACTTATTGGCAAGTGTAAATTTGTCTGAGAGCTGAAGAGATAGCTAGAAGGGATACCCTTATTGCCGTTAGCTTATGAATATGGAAGCATTTTTAAACGCATCAAATTTGAGGGTATTTATGATACAGATACAACACATAAATTAATAAAAATCTCTCTGATATACAAAGTACAATGAGAAAATATTTTTGCTAAAGGGCATTAATAATTTGACCAACAGTTTGAGAGCACAGATTCTAAGGAGAAGACTGCCTAGGAAGGAAACTTGTTTTTGCTCCTGGTGTAGCTCCTGAGATGCTACCTCTGCTACAGTCAGTTGTATCACCAGATTCCAGCAGACAGAAAGAAGTAATTGGGTTGTTTTACAAAGAGCAAAGAAATTTTGGCAAGGAAGTGTTGGTGGACATGGGAGTGGAATTCCAGGGAGAGTAAAATGGTATGAGCTCTTAAAATAATATAAAATATACAGGTATGAAATGCTCACTAAAACTCAAAATAAACCAAAATAAAAACAACATGTTTAGATATTTTATATTGCTTGTGACTAATGTGAAGGGTGTGGTTTTCCTAATTTCTTCCTCTGCAAGCTTGTCATTTGTGTATAGGAAGGCTACAGACTTTTTTGAGTTAATTTTGTATCCAGCCCAATTTGCTGAAAGTGTTTATCAGCTTTAGGAGTTCTCTGGTGGAATATTTCTCCACAGTTGAGTGGAGAGTGTGATATGACTTTCTCACGTACTATGGTGCCTCACATTTGATCATGTCCCCTGGAGGGGGAGCCCTGGTGGCACTCAGAGGAAGGACAGCAGGTAGCCAAGAAGAGACTTGATACCCTATGAGAATATATAGGGGGAGGTAATCCTCTCAGGAACAGTCATAGGGGAGGGGAATAATGGGAAAATGGGGGGGGGGAGGAATGGGAGGATACAAGGGATGGGATAAACATTGAGATGTAACAAGAATAAATTAATAAAAAAATAAAAAGTGTTTTAACGGAGGAAAAAAAACCCATGTTTTTCAAATGTTACTTCTAAAAAGCATCTAAAGTTAGGAACATGGATAGGAAATGAATAGACAAAGGAAATAGAAAGAAATGAAGGGAGGCTCTGGACACCTAAGGATGTTTTTCTGATTCAGTTGCTTTTCTGTTCTAATATCCTTTGCAGTCTCCAGTTTGTTTCATTATAGGAAATGGTGACACCACAATTCATTTGTATTACTGTTCCTTAGCATTATTGATGCTGATCTGTAAAATTAATAATCACATTAATATTTATATGATAACATTAAACTGTGAACTAGTGATTATTACATTTGCTGACATGATAAGTGGATGCATAGATAGGAATAAGAAACCATTCACAGCTTGCTCTTGCCTCAGATATGCTATATTAATAGCAATTTGTTAAAAGTACAGAATATTTTCCCGGTGCTTTATATACATGTCTACAGTGGAAATTATATAACATTCATGGATTAAATTTCATAATATTTTGTGGTTTTTCGAGACAGGATTTCTCTGTGTAGCATTGGCTGTCTTGAACTCACTTTGTAGATGAGGCCAGCCTTGAACTCACAGAGATCTGCCTCCTGGGTAAGCGCTGGGATTACAGGCATGTGCCCTCGAATCTGGCTCAAAAATATTTTTAAAATTTTAATTTATTATTATTTACTCAGATTACATTCAGATTTTTATCCCCTTGCTTGTACTTTTCTATTCCCACCCTCCTTCCCTCTTCCTCCCTATTCACCTCACCTAGACCTCTGACAGAAGCGGACCGCCTCCCTCATCATATGACCACAGCTTATCAGGCTCATCCTAATAGCCTGCTCTGTGAGCCCTTCCTCTGTGGGCCCACAGGTCCTCCTCACCACGGTTACGTGATCAACTTAGGAGCATCAGAGATCATGTTAGAGGCAATACCCATTCTTCCCACAACCATGCCGAGTGAGCTGTCCATTGGCTATATCTGAACAGGGTGTCTAAGCTTACTGCACAAATTGTCTGATATTGTTCCAGTAGTTTGTGCCTGCCCCCTCCTTACCTCTGTCCAGATCTTCTGGCCTTGATGGTCTCCTTTTGGAGCTCCTGAACACTCTGGGTCCTTCTATGCCCTGATTCTTTCATAGCACTCTGTGAGGGCGATCTGGCTGTGACATCCGTCACTCCATTGATAGCCAAGTTTGGTCATGCTGATCTGGTTGGCTGGGCAGGTGTCCACTTCCTCCCTCACAGTTCTATTTGAGTCCCACACGAAACTTAGCACTGGGCCTAAGAGGTTGACCTTCCCCGAATAGAGGAGGACCGAGGACCTTCGGTCAAGGGTATACAAGTAGCTGTGCTCCCCTACTAGAACCTCCAAATAAGATAAAAAACATGTTTTTAAAGAATAGAAAATCTTAACAATGAGTCTGAGATATTTGGTTTTTATTTGTTTTTTCAATTAAAATGCCTACTTAATTTGAACCTAAAGGAGTTTATCATGTTTACTCTTCACTCTTTGCTGATATATAAAAGTCATAATTTGTTAATATTGACAAATATAAACCTCATATCATATTATATAGGTAATGACAAACCTTTGCTAAAACATAAAACATATACATGTATATTTGCTAAAATCAATTTATGAACATATTAACATTTAGAAACATATATAACACACACATATACACTCACTATACAGAAAGTGTTTATTGGGTTTGAGAAAGTTCCAATGAAAGGTAAAAATGCTTTTATTTATCATGTAATATTACATTGTGGTTATTAAATCTTCCAGATTGGATATCACATCAGGGTGCACTGTTGTGTTAAAATAACATATTTTTATTACAAAAATCTGAGTCCTATTATGCATATTTCTATGTTTATAAATTTTCTTTAAATTTCTAAGGCCATGATATTATTCAGTTCAGTATCTAGAGAGTATTGTTAGAATACACATAAAGCTTTGTGTGTTCTTTAAGTTAAATACAAGGAGTTATATTAAAAATAAGTGTAATTAGGATTATAAAGTTTGAAATGTATACAAGTCTCCTTAATCATACTAGAAGTAAATTAAGAACAGCTGCATAAGAAATATTAGATATATTAGATCCTTAAATTTTACAAGGAATTTGTTCTGTAAGACACAAGTAATACACATTTTTGTTTTGAAATTTAAATTATGTCTAGTTAAACTTTGCCTCAGTTACTCTCCTTATTTCTGTTATATAATACACTGGCAAAAGCAACAAAAAGTTTTAAACAAAAGTTTCTTTTATGACTCAAATTTCATTGCAAGGGAATTATGGCCTTAGCAACTTGATTGTTTTACCAACAGTCAGAAAAGAGCAAGAAAGAATATATGATGAAGCTCACTTATTTTTTACATTTACTTTTCATATGGTCCAAGACACGCTAACTCATTCATAATGCTACCTGCTACCACAGGCTTATCTGTCTACCACAATTATCATAAAAAATATAATTTCTGAGAGACTTATACAGAAGGCTAAATAGAAATTAATTTTAGATTTTGTCAAGTTGATAAGTAACATTAACAAGCATAAATAGGGTTCTACTTGTAGGTTTCTAGGACCCTCTGGATCCTTCTACTTTGCTATTCTCCCATGCTTCTCTCATCTAGAGTCCCAATAGGATGTCCTTCCCTCTGTCCCAGTTTCCTGGTAAGTGAAGGCTTTCAGGGGACATGCCCCTTGGGCTAGTATTCAGATATAAGTGAGTATATACCATTTGAATCTTTCTGCTTCTAGGTTAACTCACTCATTATGATCATTTCTAATTCAATCCATTTGTCCACAAATTTTGGGAATTCCTTGTTTTTAATAGCTGAGTAGTATTCCATAGTGTATATGTACCACAGTTTCTTTATCCATTCTTCTACTGAGGGACACTTAGGCTGTTTCCATGTTCTGGCTATTATGAATAAGGCTACTATGAACATGGTTGAGCATTATGATAGACAGATTTGGGCCCAGGGGTTCCGCTCAAACTAAGGTACCAGCCAAGGACAATACAGGTGGTAAACTTTAAACCCCTACCCAGTCTAGCCAATGGACAGAACATTCTCCACAGTTGAGTGGAGAGTGGGGTATGACTTTCACACAAACTCTGGTGCCTCATATTTGACCATGTCCCCTGGAGGGGGAGACCTGGTGGCACTCAGAGGAAGGATAGCAGGTTACCAAGAAGAGACTTGATACCTTATGAGCATATACACGGGGAGGAAATCCCCCTCAGGAACAGTCATAGGGGAGGGGAATAAGGGGAAAACAGGAGGGAGGGAAGAATGGGAGGATACAAGGGATGGGATAACCATTGAGATTTAACAAGAATAAATTAATAAAAAATTAAAAAACAAATCATAAATAGTCTTCATTTTTCCAGTAAATCTTATATAATACATCCTTTGAAAAGTCAGTACTCTTATATTTATGGTTGTGAGCCTAGCCTTTAACGGCTGAGCCATCTCTCCTAGCAGCCTTATTCATAATAGCCAGAACATGGAAACAGCCTAAGTGTCCCTCAGTAGAAGAGTGGATAAAGAAACTGTGGTACATATACACTATGGAATACTACTCAGCTATTAAAAACAAGGAATTCCCGAAATTTGTGGATAAATGGATTGAACTAGAAATGATCATAATGAGTGAGTTAACCCAGAAGCAGAAAGAATCAAATGGTATATACTCACTTATATCTGCATACTAGCCCAAGGGGCATGTCCCACGAAAGCCTTCACTTACCAGGAAACTGGGACAGAGGGGAAGGCATCCTATTGGGACTCTAAATGAGAGACGCATGGGAGAACAGCAAAATAAAAGGATCCAGAGGGTCCTAGAAATCTACAAGTAGAACAATATGATAGGCAGATTTGGGCCCAGGGGTCCCGCTCAAACTAAGGCACCAGCCAAGGACAATACAGGAGGTAAACTTTAAACCCCTTCCCAGATCTAGCCAATGGTCAGAATATTCTCCACAGTTGAGTGGAGAGTGTGATACGACTTTCTCACATACTCTGGTGCCTCACATTTGACCATGTCCCCTGGAGGGGGAGACCTGGTGGCACTCAGAGGAAGGACAGCAAGTAGCCAAGAAGAGACTTGATACCCTATGAGAATATATAGGGGGACGTAATCCCCCTCAGGAACAGTCATAGGGGAGGGGAATAATGGGAAAATGGGGGGGGGGAGGAATGGGAGGATACAAGGGATGGGATAAACATTGAGATGTAACAAGAATAAATTAATAAAAAAAAAAAAAAAAAAAAAAAAAAAAAAAAATCTTATAGTTACCTGGGACAATAAAATTAGAGCTTGCTGGAATACTCCAGAACATAAAAAAAAAAAAAAAAAAAAAAAAAAAAAAAAAAAAAGAAAAGTCAGTACTTTTATTAGAAAACTTCACTTAATTATAAACATATTGAATGATTAGAGAGTAAATAATGATGTCAATGTTTTTTCTGTTTCATTGTTTTTTACTTTTCTCCCTTAATGTTAATGTATGTTTTCCTGGTGCAAAACCACAAGAGTGTCTGATGCTAGCTAATGTCAGAAGAGTGTTAGATTATCTGGAACTATAGTTACTGGGTGGGTAAGAATTTCTATGTGTGGATACTGTGAACTGTCTCCTCCTTTCTGCAACTCCTGCAAGGGAAATTAAAACAAAACTAGAAAGAAATTAAGCAAACCAAATCACAGAGCCAACTAGTTAGGCCCAATAATGAAGTGTTACTTAAGTATATAGATTATTACCTATAGAAGTAAAATAGTTTCAAATTAGTGATTAACACTGTCATAAAAGCAAAAGGAGGAAGAAGAGAAAAAGAAACAAAGAAACAAACAAAGGAAGGAGGGAAGGAAGGAAGAATAAAAACTGTTTCAGTTCTAATTTCATTCAAAATATATTGAGGTTTTCTTTGGTTTTGTTTTTCTAATATGATGTAAAATTGGTTGTATATGCCAATCATGTTGATGTTGGTCATTTCTATTCATAGTTACTTCAACATTTTAATAATCAAAGGATCTTAAACTTCCTAAAAAAATCTATTAATGTTTCTATTACAATGATCATGTAATTTCTATTGTTGAGTGAATTTATAGACATATTACATTTGTTGATATTAAAAATAAATTGTGCCATCCTTGCATCCCTGTATTACAATCAAATTGATCTGATGATTATTTTCCAAAAGTAGTAGAATAAAAATATCAATACATAAAACAGTATCTTCTTATATATTACTAATAATCATACTGAAAAATAAAGAAAAAAATCTCATCTACAGTAAGTAAAAAAAAAAAAAAAATCTTGTTCCAAATCTAAACAAGTAGGTAATTGAATGATGCAGTGAAAATTTCAAATTTTGTAGAATAGAAAAAAGACTATAGAGAAATGAAAGACTTCTGAATTAATGGGAAATGGTTATACTATCTAGAGGAATCAAATATTGAATTCAATCGCAAAAGGCATTATTCAAAGATATAGGAAAACCATTCTGCAAAAATATAAGAAAACACATAAAACCCAGAAGTAAACATAAGAATTATGAGTAAATAGCATAACTAATGATAATAACCATAGCTGATTTCAACATGTACAACAGAGGTAAAATAACATTAGCATCATGATTATGAGACAATTATAAGAAGATAAATTGCTATAATAAAAGAAAAAACACATAAACTACCTCACACAGTTTGAACATTTTTGTAAACCATTATACCAAAAACACATTTAAGAAAATTTAGGCATTTTAATGGACGTATTTATATATTCACACATATATAGATGACTCTAGACCCATATTTCGCTCTGTACAATTATTACATCAATCTGTACCAAATAATTTAATGCCAGAACCTTAGCTAATGAACTGATACAGGAAAACATAGAAAAAATGTCTTCAAGATACAAGCCTTTGAAAGTCTTTCTGAAAGGTACTCCAAATACTTAAGAAATAAAACAAAGAATAGCAAATGGAACTACATGAAATTAAGAAACATAGATACAGCAAGTAAACAATCAACTAGAGAGAAATTTCATAAAAATAGAAGAAAATATTTTCATCATATATGTGAACTTTTATTTGTATCTCAAATATATAAAGTACTAAATCTAAGTACCAAAGCAACAATTCAATCAAGTAATGACCTAATAAATGGACATTCTTGAAAGATAAAATAAAACTACCCAATAAACACAGAGAATAATGTTCAATATCCTTGCCTACCAGGAAATACAAATTAAAACAGTATTGAGATTCCATTTTACACCAATGAGCATGTCTATCATTAAAAATACAAAAAATACATGTTCATGAGGATGTAGGTGAAAGTGAAAACATACACTCTTTTATTGGGAATGTAAATTAGTCCAAGTACTGTGCAATTCAATATAGATGCTCCCTGAGAAAACTGATAAGACTAGTCTAATGTGACTCAACTATATTGCTCTTAGTTACATAACAAAGATCTCTAATATAAGGTATACCAGAGATATTTAAATATCTACTTATTTTAACATTCTGTGATTACAGTCTAGGTATGGAACTGGTTTTTATATCATTTAACAGATGAATGTATTAAAAAATTAATATGCAGTGCATTATTCATCTCTAAAGAAGATCAAAGTTATGCAAATTTCAGGAAAACAGATCCAATGTATTACATGAAGTGAAATAAATCAAACTCTTTTTTTTTTATTTCTAAAAAGAAATTTATCCAACTCTTTTCCTTGCAGAATTACACCTGACATCTCAATGGACACTATGAAAGCCATAAGGGCATGGACAGAGGTCCTGCAGGCTCGAAGAGAGCACAGTCAACTCAGATTTTTATACCCAGCAAAACTTTCAATCACCATAGAAAGAGAAAACAAGATATTCCATTAAATTAAGTATCATTGGCTTTCTACCATTTATGGCATAGACATGATATAGAGATATGTAAAAACATACACATAGAATTCAGAAGACACAAAATTAAAATCAAGCCTGACTGGAAAACAGAAAGAAAATATGCAGTTAGATAATAAGAAAGGCAGAGACATTTTGGAAAACGGAAACACTTTATAGCCTGGAAAGTAGTTTTTTGTTTGTTTCTTTGTTTTGTTTCTTCAAAAGTGAAGATTAAAAAGACTTTGATAAAGGCAGTCCAATACACGGTATAAATAATTGCATTCTATAAAAATGTTAGTATCTTTTGAGAAGGCCATTCAGTAACTAATGGCTGGGGAAAAAAAGAAGGTTCCCAAATACTTTCAGCAAAATGTCAGGATACATTATATGTACTAATAACAACCATGCTGAGGAGATCATGGAAATATTTTCATGCATTGTAGCCTCACAATCAAAATGTAGGATTAAGCTTAGCCAAGGAGAAAGTATTTTTACAATGAAAATTCTAAATCTCTAAGAAAGAAGTTGAAGAAGACAATCGATGTGAAGGCGTCTCAAGTTCATTTATTGGTAGAATCAATAGTCTCAAAATGACCATCCAAGGCAAAACAGTTTTCAGACTCCAAGCATCCCAATCACAATACCTGCAATCTTCTTCATGGAAATAGGAAAGTAATCCCAAACTCACACATAAATACAACAGATCCTATTTAACTAAAGAAATCCTATGAAAAAAAGAATGCTTGAGGGAATGGGGAGTTGAGGAAGTTCTGAGTGAGTGTGTATTACTGACAAAGATGGTAATGGCCCAAACCCAGGGCAATTGACAAAGCCATTCTCTGACTATCAACATGAGAGGTTACCTTTCCTGCAAGAGACGGGACAGTTGGAGAGAAATAACTTTGACTTCAGAGCTCCAATCTCAAAGGAATTTAGGTAAACAAGTAACATCTGGGAACTCCTAAAACTGAGAAGACTCTGTTCAACAAAGGAGCCAGTTAGTTAAATGAACAAAAATTCCAAAGCAGAAAAGAATCGTAGCAGTTTTTATATTTGATAAAAGGATTCATATCCTGAATATACAGAAGACAAAAAAAAAATCCAAAAAACCAAAACAAACTAAAACAAAAACAAAGCAAACAAACAACAAAAAACCCAACCCAGGAATAAAAAACAAAACAAAGCAAAAAAACAGCATAGCTTTAAAATAATGGTCTATGGATCTGAACAAGGACTGCTTAAATAAATAAGTAAATAATAAACAAAAAGACTAATGAAGATATAAAACAGTGCTCAACTGTCTTAGCAATTGGCAAAATGCAAATTAAAACTATTTTGAGATTTCATTTTACCTCAGTCAGAACATCTAATTCTAATAATATCATTGGCATCAAATGCTGGCAAAGATTCTCAGAAACAGCGACCCTTAGTTACTGCTGGTGAGATGGCTACCTACTGCTTTTGAAATAAGTTTGGAAAAGCATCAATGTGATAAAAAGATTTCTCCCTTAATACACCACTTTTTGGTATATACCAAAATAACTCAATAAACAACTACAGAGAAGCTTCTTTTTCCTATTCACTGTTGCTCAGTTCAGGAAATCTTGAAACTGATAGCAGTCTTGATGTCCATTAGATGATGAATGTATAATGAAAATGTAGTACATATACACAATGACATATTATGCATATGTAAATAAAAAGGAAAACATAAAATTAATAAGCTAGTGAATGCTATAGAACTTTTAGTAATATTTCCCTTATAAACTTATGTCAGAGAGCCAGACTTAATAGAGTCATTAAGTGTCAAGGAAACACTGCCATAAAAACTGTTTCTTCTGGCTGGGTGTTGGTGGCGCACATCTTTAATGCCAGCACTCAAGAGGCAGTGGCAGGCGGAGCTCTGTGAGTTCAAGGCTAGCCTGGTCTACAAAGAGAGTTCCAGGAGAGCCAGAGCTATGCAGAGAAACCCCGTATTGAAAATTAAAACGAAAAACAAAAAACCCTATTTCTTATGATTATGTCAATAAGAATTCACCAATCATATCCAGATCACCTTTGTCTCAATTTACTAAACTATAAATACCATCATGTGTGTGTTTACTAATATATGAAGAGTAATACATTATAACAATGAAGTTAGCAAAAAATAAAATAAAAGTAAGAGAATAAAATAAACTATGAATATCTGACGATACATACAACAAATTCTTATGTATCGCTTCTAATCTAACATAAAAGATACATAAAACTTTAAAAGCAAATAATCAATGGAAAATTCTTATAGTTTTACCATAGCGCTAGCAACGAATGGACAAGATGCACGTTCTTTGGTTTGTATATCCCATTTCTAATCTCATAGCTTTAGATCATGTTTATCTGTTTTACTCATAGAGGCTATGTTCTACCTTGTGTTATTGAAGTTTATAATTTGGGGGACTGTAAACATATGAAGTGTTGTTGAGAATATCTCTTCACTCTACCTCCGTCATCCGTTCATTTCACAGCTCCTTTCATTAGTCCTCCATGCCCCTGACTCCTCTCACTAGCTTTAATTGCTGTGGTTCTTAGCCTCCAGTCTTTGTGAAACAATGTTCTCTGCAGGATTCAGTTTTCTTCCAGTGGTAAATATTAAGTGCCATTCTTTTGAAAATGTTAACTAAAAGGGCTACGTGTCTTACCAGTATTAAAGAAAAAGAGAATATAGTATGTTGTGTCTCATATTATTTATTGCTTTGGATTTCACATTTTCCCACAATGGTTGAGTGAGAAAAAAAGTTGACTCAGTAAAGAGTGTTTGCCACAATAGTACATACTAGACATTGTGCTTTGTGCTCCTATTTTTCTCGTTAAAAGAAACTGTTTAGGAAGCTGTGTTCCTTTTACATCGTCTTATACAAGGAGTATAAGGTTGTGTCTGGGTAGACAAAAGGATGATGATTATCTGTGAGATTCATGTTTTCTTCACTTTTGTTTAAAATAACATTGAAACCTAACATTTATCCTTGAATTTCTGTGAATCTGGAAAACTTTATACAAAATATCAGCCCTGGATGATTTTTTATAAAAAAAAATAAAATTTGTAAAGGGTACCCTGATGTCTATTTCAAAACTGATGTGATGAATACAGAAAAGGTCAAACTAAAAGTAACTAAACTGAGTCAGTCATAAGTGTACTACCATTTAATAACTGACTGTATACAGTAGAGTGTAGGTAGTTTCATGAATGCTGATTCCTGCAGCAAAGGGTTATGAACCACCAGTCAGATTACCCCTAACAAGGTCAGGCAGTTATATATCAATGACACCTCACTGTACCAGAAGGTGAAAGACTGACATGAGTGAGCTTGTGGGAAGAAACTGCTGCAGCAGGGTGGCACTTTCAGAATGACATGATGTCCTGGAACAGGAGCAACTGTGATCCCATCTGCTTAGAGAGCCTAACTGTTCAAGTTAAAACCTCCCTACACAGGCAGCATATTTCCTGAGACATGTAATTTTATTTTCATAAACACCACAATGCTGTAAGTGTGAAGTATTTTCAGAGTCCTCTTACATATGTGGTTAGCTATTTCTATAAGATTTCATTAAATATCTTTGACACGTTGAGCAACAGTGAATATTTGCATGTGTGGACTGTGGATTGACTAATCAGTTTTACCCCAAAGTAGAAAGCGATAATGTCCACAAAGTTTGTGTTAAAAGCTTGCCTGTGATAGTGATCAAATGGAAATATAATTCATGCTTGTTAAAATTCGGAATATCAAAGCAATCCCTGAGTACAAAATCTATGATAAAAGCTAACATTGTTAACATGAAATACTTTTAAAAGATCTGTAAGAAGATATTGTATAATATCTGTGCTTTCATCATATTCTTCAGTCATTTGAAACCTAGAAAAAATAGGTTTCTGTGTTCTCTTCCTTAGACCTCTCTGTGTTCTATTTTCTGATAATTTTGTACGTTCAGTATTGAGTATTCTGGGTACCTTTTAAAAATGGCTTCCTACTCTTTATGGATTCCTGGTAGCACTGGAATATTGTAATTGTATGAATAACACAAAATATTTATCTACTTGACCATGCAATTACCTTATTGGAAGTCTCAATACCACTAACATAGATTCATTGAGGAACTGGGAAATCAAAGGCAATCTGAAGAACATCATGAGCCACTGAGTTAGCTTCTCCTACACAGGCTCCAATAGCAACGAACTGAATCAAAACATACACTGTATTTGTCAGATATTTAAGCCAGGTGCAGCGGTGCACGCCTGTAATCCCAGGACTCAGGGATATAGAGGCAGGTGGATCTCTGTGAGTTTGAGTCCAGCCTGGCCTACAAGGCATGTCTTGGACAGCCAAGGCTACACAGAGAAATATTGTCTCAACAAACCAAAAACCAAAAACAAAGAAACAAACAAAAAAAAAAAGTTAAAGAAAAGCATTTAGTATTCCTACTATGTGGTTGACACCAATTGGATTAGGGAGAAAAAAAAAAGCTATCATGGGAAGAAGATTGTGGTTCCACATTGAGAAAATAACATAGAAGCATTATAAAAACTATAGAGAAGTTATGGGAATAATATTAGTTAGACTATATAATTCAAATTTAGATGCAAATAGTAACAGTAAAATGTAACTGAAGAATGCTAAGAAGGTGTGTATCAGAATGAGAAAAGACTATTTAAAACAGAAGAGAAGATTTGGGGTCAGAATCTGTAATCACTGCTGGTTTAATGCCCTGGTAAATAAAATACTAAGGGAGACACGAATAGGACTGTTTTAGATAACTTACAAAACCAGAAATCACAGAGGAGTGAGTTAACAAATGATGAGAAGAATAAGAATAATTGTTATTTTAAAAATCTACCTCAAGTTGAAAGCAGACCCCAGGAGAGCCCCACTGCCACCACCTGCCTAGCCACCATCACATGCCCGAGAAGCCACAGCCATCGCCACCACCACAACCATGAGCAATGAGGCTGAGACTCAGCATACGCCCACCTCCCCTGTCGCTGCCCCCTCAGAACCATGTGCAGCCTGGTTCCATGGGCAGCCCGGTGAGTGGTGGCCGCCAGGGCGTGGTGCCCACCGGCGGGGAGAAGAAGGCCATCTAGGCAAAGATTTTGGGAAGAGTAAAATGGTTCAATGTAAGGAACAGAGATGATTTCATCAACAGGAATGGCACCAAGGAAGACTTCTTTGTATACCAGACTTCCATAACGAAGAATAACACCAGGAAATACCTTCACAGGGTAGAAGATTGTTTGATGTTTTTGAAGAAGAAAAGGGTACAGAGGCTACAAATGTTACAGGCCCTGGTGGAGCTCCAGTTAAGGCAGTTAATACGCAGCCGACCATAACCATTATAGACAGTATCCACGTCTTAGGGATCTTCCATGCAATTACCAGCAAAACTACCAGAATAGTGAGAGTGGGGAAAAGAATAAGGGATCTTAAAGCACTCCTGAGGGCTCTAACAGTGCGGGCTCTATCCTGGGTGAAGGTTCCCACCTTACTACATGTAGTAACCCTATGGGCATCCACCATAGTATTATCACCTGCCCGTGCAAGGAGAAATGATGCGGCGTGCTGACAACCAGGGTGCAGGAGAGCAAGGTAGACCAGTGAGACAGAATATGTATGGGGTTACAGACCACGATTCCACAGGGGCACTCCTCAGCAGCAGCCACCTCCACGTAGGTATTGTTGCAATTTCAATTACAGAGGCAGATGCCCAGAGAACCTTAAACCACAAGATGTAGGTAATCCAACAGCTGAGAATTTTTCAGTTCCCAAGGCTGACTGGTCAGGGCAGGCCTGAGTAAATGCTGGCGTACCATCTCTATCATCATCTGGTTTGGTCATCTCATAAGAATAAATGTATATGAAATTCCAGCAATAAGAATGAACAAAGGTTCAGAGATTAAGAGTTCTGGCTGCTCTTCAAAAGGGCCTGAGTTCAATTCCCAGCAACCACATGGTGGCTCACAACAACCTATAGTGCGATCAGGTGCTCTCTTCTGGCATTCAGGGGTACATGCACACAAAACACTGTATACATAAGAGAGAGAGAGATGAGAGAGAGAGAGAGAGAGAGAGAGACAGAGAGACAGAGAGAGAGAGAGAGAGATGAGAGAGAGAGAGAGAGAGGAGGGAGAGAGAGAGAGAGGGAGGGAGGGAGGGAGCGAGGGAGGGAGGGGGGAAGGAGAGAGGGGAGATTGACCATTAAAAAAAAAGAAAAAGAAATGAATCAAGATTGGAGCTGAAGACTGGAAGTGCTCTAGAACTATCTGCATCATGGGGTTTTTATTATTTTATTATTTTACCTAAATATGTCTCTTTTTTGTAATGACAAATGTGTTTTTTAAGGAAAAATGCCTTTTCTTTTTTCAATATACCTTTAATAGTTTCTAACTTGTTTCATGTCTGGTCAAGTTGAGATTTTTTAAGAGCCTAAATTTTTATTTTGTAATAAAAATTTACCACTTGAGTTTTTAAAAAATTTATCTCAAAAGTAAACATGTAAATTGTAAAAGCACATGTAGTCAAAATGATTTTATAAATTAATTACATGAAAAATGCAGTAAAGTATGTATAAGTAATGTGTGGAAAGAGAATAAACTCACACTAATTGAAAACACATGAGAAGTTATTTACTAGATCTTCTCATTTGAATATGAGTGGCCATTATAGGTTCCCTTATTTGAATTCTTAGTTATAAAAGGATGTCACTATTTTGATTGATTAGAAGGATTAAGAGGCCTTAGCCTAGCATGGTGGTGATACTTATCTGTAATCCCAGGACTCAGGGAGACAAAGGCAGGTGGATCTCTGTGAGTTCCAGGCCAGCCTGATCTGCAAAGTAACTCCAGAACAACCAAGGAGACACAGAGAAACCCTGTCTCAAAAAAAAAAAAAAAAAAAAAAAAAAAAAAGGAAAAAACAAAACAAAGAGAGAGGTGGTGGTGGTATTGGTAGTGTAGTGTGGCCTTGTTGGAAGAAGTATATCACTGTTGTGAGATGTGGGTTTCGAAAGCCCATACCAAACCAGAGTCTGCCCCTTGCCCTCACTCTCGTCTTTCTGTCTCACTGTTAGTCAGGATGCAGCTCAAAACTACTGCTTCAGCACCATTCTGCACTCCATGCTGAAAATGGTCTGAAACTATAAGCACATTCTTAATTAAATGCTTTTTTTTTCTTTTGTAAGAGTTTCTGAAGTCATGTCTTCCCGTTGGGGAATTTCCATTGGGGATTTCAAGACAGCCTCGTATTGACTCTGAAGGTTTTAGTATTCACTCTCATGTAGCTCTATAATGAAAAGAAGTAAGATGGATCCATCTACAGTTTGAGGAGAAAAGAAGTACCAGGAAGGAAAATAGAGTTGAGTCTCATGTTCAAGTATTGAAAATTTTAAAGAAAAGCTTGATCCTAAATGGAACTAAAGGTGACCTCAGGGAAAGACCCCACAGACCTAAGCATCCAAAGTAGATAAATGAGTTAAACAATAACATAAGCACTAAAGGAAACTATCAATAAGAGAAAGCTGATTCAAATGTAATTGAACAAAAGAGCAAAGTTTCAACCCAATCAACAGCAGAATTTTGCAGCTTGAGCTTTACAGTCAAGGGTAGAAGAAAGGGACTGTATAATTTCCTTCTGCAACTGAAGCAAAGCATGGATGCCAGAGATGTGTCAGGGATATCCATGAACGTAGGCCCCGAGATGCCATTAATATGACACTGAAACCTGGGTTATGTTGGAGACTCCAAGATGTTATAGATGCCAGTATCAAGGGATACCTGCCAGGGAGTGCTGCAAAGCAACTGAGCATGGGACCATCCCTAGGGAGAGCTGTGTTGTAGTCGACAAAAATGAAAGGTCTTGCAGATCTGAAGGGAGTTTTGTACACCAGACATAGGTATACAGATTTTGGAGTTTCCTTGTTGCTTTGGTCTTATATTTCTCCACTATGCTCCATTTCTTCTTTTTTGAAATGTCAAATATATTCTGTGCCATTGCATGTTGGAACTATGGGATTTGCTTTTAAAAATATTTTGATTGTATACAGGATTACAGTAAATAGATTATCTTAATCTCTGATGGTACTTTAAATTTTGTTTTCTTTCGTTTTTAAACAGTGTTGAGATGGTGATAGATTATGGTGATTTCTATTGCTGTGAAGAGACACTATGACCATGAACACTCTTATAAAGAAAAACACAATATAAAATAAATATAAATTTAAAAGAGTAACTAAGTGAAAAAGATGAATATCTTATTCACTCACATATGTTAAATGCACAATGGAGGGCAATGAAAGAATACAAGAAAGCAAATGGTTGGCCAAAAGACAAAAACCCTGGATTGTGAAAAGTGGTGAGAAAAATAAGAAAGAGTGGTAACAGTATAATTAATGTACATTATATGCAATCATGCAGATAACAGATTTATCTCCATTAATTTATATAATTAATAGAAAGTTTTGGAAAAGAAAGATGCACTAGTTATTCACAGAAAATCTGACAGACACTCTGTCAAAATTATTCTGAAGGGAGATTTGAGCTGTATACATCTGTGACCTTCTTACTCTGTAAATAAAAAGATAAGTTTAGGAGAAGGGTCATCTCAGAAATCCTATTGTGTCAGGAACTCGGTATGGTTATAAAATGATTAAAAAATTCATAGAGCTGTGTATGGGCTCTATCTGTGATACTCACCATTAGAAATTAAAACAGAAATTCACCAATATGTATTTGGTCCTTAAATAAAAATAACAATTTACTTATTTTGTCATAAATATATACCTATAAAAAGACAAACAAAGAAAATTAATCAGATTAGCAGGTTTTAATGTTTGTAATAATTTACTTCATTCTCACATCAGCTTATGCATATAACCTGTTGTGAAAGTCCACTGAGGGATCTTATAACTGAAAGATAAACTAGAACGGTAATATAATAGGTAAATTGGAAGGAGGCTTTAGAGATCTTTTTTTTTTTTTTGGTTTTTCGAGACAGGGTTTCTCTGTGTAGCCTAGGCCATCCTGGACTCACTTTGTAGACCAGGCTGGCCTCGAAGTCACAGCAATCTGCCTGACTCTGCCTCCCAAGTGCTTTTCTTAATAACTACTGGGGGATTTGCATGAACATTTCACACACTAACATCATGTCATTGAATATGACAATACATTTCATTTGAAAAGTTATATTGGAGATATAGAGTTTGTTTGTGTTGACAGTTAAAACCTAAATATAATGTTTCTGTGTTGATACAATCTTCAATATTTGTAGATAAAACCAATCCAAGACAATGTGCAAAAATATTTTGATATATTTTTATGCCTTCTAGCACTTTTATCTTGCTCTTCATTTGCTGTTAAAAAAGAAGCCTCAGAAGTTACTGAGATCTATGTAGTACTAAATACATATTTACATTAAGTAAGTATATCATATACTATTTTATATTAAAGTTACATTACACTGATGTGTATGGTAAGCACCTACTAATTGGCTACATACTATATGTAAATACTGTATGTAAATATGATATTGACATCCATAGAGAAGGATGCTTTGATTAGTAATACACTATGAATCACCATTTTTTCCTAATGAGACCTTGGTGATTAACACTGGCATATGATTTTATTATTCTGTTTCATGTGCTTGTTAGTCTTTGTTAAAGTAATCTGAGACCCCTAGGAAAAAGCACTTTCAATGGAGAAGGTACCTCAATGAGATCGACCTGCAGTCATGTATGTTGAGGAATATCCTTTATTAATAATTGCTGTGTGAGGATCCGGCCCACTGCAGGTGATGCTGACCAAGTTGTTGAGAGCAAGCCAGCATGTGGCTTTCTTCCACAGTCTTGCCTTTGGTTTCTGGCTCTAGGTTCCTTCTTGACTTCCTGCCTTTCCTTCCTTCATGGTGTACCTTACCTCTCAGATGAAACAAACTTTTTCCTTCCCAAGATATTTTTGGTCAGTCTGTTTATCATAGCAACAAAAAGCAAACTACAGCAGTTGGAAAAAGTAATTTTTCTTTGGTTTATCTGATGTTAATTTGTATGCATGCCATTGTGCAAATCAGTTTCATTTACTTCCATTTTAATGAATAACTTATGTGTAATATTGCTCTGAATAAGAAATGTTTAAGGACAATCCTCTCATAAATTCAACCATTCTTTTTATGTAAGCAATATATATGGCAAAGATGATTGCCTCCTTAGGCTCAACAAAATTGGATTGTGCACTCCATATAAAAATTCACATGATAAACAAAACTGAATTTCAGTTACACTTCTATTGCAGAGATAAAGATCATGACCAAAGGCAATGTGGAGAGGACAGGGTTCATTTGACTCTCTTGTCTTAGTCATATCAATCATTGGGGGATGGCAATATAGAAACTCAGAAACCTGAAGGAAGGAACTAAAGCAAAAACCATGAAGTACTGCTGCTTGCAGTTTTGCTACCTATGTCTTGCTCCGTTTGTTTCCTTATACAGTTCGGAACTACCTGCCTAATATGGCACAAAATACTTGACAGCATCTTCCTATATCAGATGTCAATCAAGAAAATGCTCTATACGCTTGCCAATGGGCCAATCTAAAGAAGCGTTTTCTCAATTGAGGTCCCCCTTTTTGAATAATATTTTTGTTGTGTCAAGTTGACAAATAACTAGTCAGCACATGTAAGTCATTTTAGTAAAATATTTTACTTATCCTCAGTTATATAATATAATGTTATATAATGAAAATTAACTTATGAATTACATGTTTAATATTATTGTGATGGTATGTAGATTATAGTCTTACAACAAATTTCAATGTGGACATAACTGATTTCTTTAGAAACCTTTGCTTTGTGCTTCTACAAATTCAAAATGGATTCATATGTTGAAGATATTCCACAAATATTTAAAAATTTTTAGCATTTGAATGGAAGAATTAATTTTATATCTTAAATGCATGTTAAATAAATTAAATATCAGCCTAGATTTTTTAGTCACCCATGTTTAATGTCTGCTGAATTGGACAGCACAAGTTTAGTATTTAATTTTAACATTTGTATCTTATTTACTTAGTTAAGAGAATGATTATTTTAATGATTAGTAGATATGCTATAACTTGACTTGGAAAATTATGCAATATAATTACACCAGTGTTGATAATGGTATTTGAAATCATCATTTTCAGAAAAATATTAAATGATATTTTAACAATTCATTCAAAAAGACATAGTTTCTTTTTTTGCAAATTTTAGTGTTTTCACTATGCATCAAATAGTTACTGATATATATGAAGTAGATAAAGGTAAGTATACAGATAGTAGAGAGATGATTGTTGAATATGTTAGATATGTGTTAAAATTTAGGTACATATACAAGTATATGAAGATGTTATAAAACTACAGACACAATATGAAAACAATCATCTTAGTGCTGCTATGTAATATTTGAAATGCGCTGAAATACCTTGTCTGAATGAGATGTACTTTGAAGTTAAATTCACCATAAATATTTTTTGATTGTATGATGGACTGACAATGCTTTGATGAAAAAAATAACTATTTTTATCGGATTACTTTTGCCTACTAACATGAAAAAACAGAAAACCATAATGCTGTTCATGAGTAACATTGGATTTATGACGACAGCATTGCTCAGGAGTTCAATTACATTTCCAAGGCCTCTTTGCATGATAGCTTTCTCAATTATTCACCTGTGGTTTTTCCTCTAAAGTATAAAGAAATGCACACCTGTAATCCTACCACTCAGGGAGGCAGAGCCAGGTGGATCTCTGTGCGTTCATGTCTGGACTCTACAAAAGGTATAATTAGATGTAAAAACTGATGGATCTACATAATGAGAGCTTCCAGTACCTATTTGAAGGCTGTTATTGGGAAAAAATGCAAGTGTTGTATCAATCAAATAAAGTGTTATTCTGCAGACTAAGAAAGAAATAATGGATGTTGGCATCTTGTCATTGAGCTATACAATGTTTGCAAATGACTTCCACTAGCATATAGCAGTAGCCCATATGTTGTCACTATTGTTCCCCAAAGTGTCCTAGCTAATAGCAATAATTTAATCACGTAGAATTCATTTGAAAACAATAAAAATCAATGTTGACTGTTCCCAGTTAAAGAAAATACCTTAATTTATGTGAAATTTTGGCATATCTTATACTCACGTATAAAATGGGACCATTGCCATTTTAAATCTTTAGACATTATGCTTCAAATTGTGTTCAATTACAGTGTGAGCTCTGACTGGTAATTTTCAATGGTCATTGCATAAAAAGACTCTGTGTGACTCCTGACCTCTTTAGAGTCATGCTAATTTAATTTTCCACTTCTTTATCTTATAAGGTCATAATATATTTCATTTGTATCTTCCTATCTGAATGTTTTCATTAAAAGGCTTGTATTATCTCATTATATATATATATATATATATATATATATATATATATATATATAGTCAAGCCAGGCCTATCAAAACACTTTCCTGGATTTGCTATCACATTCCAGCTGTGTGTACAAGATTTGGCTGCTTCAACTGAATTAACTACTTATACTCTCCAATATGGACATAAACGCAGAAATTAAATGTGATTCTAAATTCACAGCGCTGATACTGTAGTTTTAGACTGGACATGGTCATCAGTTGTAATTCAATGCAACACAGAAAACTTTCAGCTGAAGGAAACACCAGGGGTCTTTAATTAACTATAAACTTATATTGTAAAGTAGTAACAAATAAACTACTAGGACTTTGTACCAGGCTTTGCAACACAAAGTTTCTCTACTGTGTGTTGCTAAATAGACCAAAACTGTGGCAACTGCCTTCACATTTGGCATTTGTCACTCTAGTCTCAGAACCTCTAAAATTGACTTGTCTTCTGAAGATTGAGCTAACTTTAACATCCAGATCAAAATGATATGCTCTAAATTCGCTGCAGTTTTGTAATTCTATTTTTCAGTCAAACTTGTAACAAAAAAATCAATACTCCGTACATAATTGTTGGGGAACCCTGCCAATTGTGTTCAATGTTTCAGATTCAAACATCTAGGCCTTAAAACATCTTTTTAACTCCTAAGCAAATAAGCTTAATTGTAAAACTATAAGTATACGGTCTTCAACCTCATCAGAGACTTGAGAATGAATAAAATTAATTACCTGAGTAAACTGGAAGTTCAGGTTACCAGCTTTGAAAAAAAAATGACAGAGGCAGTTTGCTTCCTAGACAGACACCTGAAACTCTATAGCATTGGAGCACCATCGTCAACCTTCTGGCACAGTATATCTGACAGACATATTTGTGAAGGAAGAACAATTAGGGACTTGCTTACCTTGTTGTCTCGGCAGAGCTTGGCAGTCAACTCAGCCTGTGTTCAACCTTGCCGATTTTAGGCAGTCTGGTGTCTATGATAGAAACAAGGAAATTTCTTTGCTGAGGTTGCAGGCTTACCACATTTGAAGTGACCTCCATCTGGATGCTCTTTGATGCTCATCATCTTTTATGTAAACTGAAGGAGATGCCAGGAGTTGGCATATCTCATTGTGAAAGATTCCTTAAAATAGTAAAACATCATTTAATGCCATGTTCTGGTGGTCTCTGAGGTTTTTGAAGACCACCTATTTATTCATTTTTACATAATCTACCTATAGAATAATACATATCTGTTAAACTTAAGATACATATTTCTGTGATAAATTACATCAGTATGACATTATTTACATTATTTAATTATTCTAAACAGTTTATAATGGTATCTTTAAAAATAGTTGAAGTAAACCTTGTATTATAATTGAGTTGTATGGCTACAATACCTTCTGTCTGAGGGTGTGTGTGTGTGTGTGTGTGTGTGTGTGTGTGTGTGAGACAAAGTAAACTAGGATTTTATTAATATACCATACCAATGGATGAAAATAACCTGATTTAAAAATAACAGTAGCTCTAAGTTGAAGAGTAGATACAATAATCTGTGGTTTGTTATTCCTATAAGATATTTCTGTACACTTACATAAAACTCATTTCTATACCTGACATATTTCTGGGTAGAAATAAAATACGGGGTATGACAATCTGTACATGCATATAAATATATGTTTATATTTGCTGAAGCAGATAAACTCAATCCAATTTTGTAAATATTGACTGTAAGATCCACAGGCAAAATTCACCCTAATGATAAGCAATAGTAACAAGTTTCTTTTGTTAAAGTACCATAATCTTTATTAAAATTAAAGAACTAATCAAAGGTAATTGGGGTCCAAATCTAGGATTTCTGGAGAAATTAGGTTCAGATAAGTACAAAGCTAAGCTTAGATTAGTGCTAGCCCCATCACGTAGAATGCCATTTCATTATCTATGTGATGTGTATTGAGACAGTGTCGCTCTACATAGCCCTGTCTTTCATGGAACTCACTATACACACCAACGCTGACCTCCAGATCACAGAAACCCACCTGCTCTGAATTAAGTGATATTCCCCCACAACATGGTTAATTATGTGCTGTTTTTGTTAATCAGTTGTATAGGTCATATTGGAATTTCAAATAAGTTGTTAGGAATTTCTCAATCCAGCAGCTGGTTCCGCCATTTTAGAGAGGATCACTTTCTGCGATGTTAAAAATACTCATGTTCCACTCACTACATCCGTGCAGAATTAGAGATAATTTACATACGTGCACTTTACTAGAAATTAGCTTTGTGATAAAAATTTAACTGTTGATTGAACTAAGATAGGCATATATTTGAATAATATCGAAAGACTTAAAAAAAATAAAGCAACAGGATCTGCCTTAGTATCAAAAAACTTTTTGGTGACTGACATTCACAATAAGCAATGAAAAGCAACAGGATATGAAGATTCTGCATGTGAAAAGGGAGACGGAGGAGAAATAAGAGTGGAAATAATAGCTCAACTATGAGAAAGGGAGAAACTGACTCTTCTTTAAGGCAAAACAAACCTATACAAAAGCCACATCCACCACAGTAAAAGACGCCTGCTTTATCCTGTCATGGTGTAAGTTTACTTTGAATTATATAAAGAAACATTGGCCGAAATCAAGTGAATTTTTTTTTAATCAAAAAGTGAAATTAATTTTATAATAGGTAACTTTCATTTTTCATAAATTCTCCTTTTGTAATCCTGAAGTTGTTATTATAACTAAGATGCAAGTTTCATATAGTATGTTATCTCTACACAATATCCTTCCTCAATATATGGTACTTATTTTGTCTACCTTGAACAAAAATTTGTCAAGACTGAAATAACTCCTTTTTAACCAATGTATCACAAGCACATAGAAGAACACATTTGGTGACAGAGATGTGGACAAGAAGGTCTTCATAAAGGCACAGTAGCTTATGATTTAAAAAGACTGAGACACAATTATTGATTTTCTTGAAGAATAAGTATTGATAATACTGTTGCAATGTGACGCACACCACTACTCACCAAGAGTGACCTTAAGTTGTAAAGCCCTATCAGATTTGTCTAGAGTGTTACTGAAAATGACTTTTTGGTCTCATAAACAGTCTTCTAAATCCATTGGTGATAGAGATGGGGAAAGTATGGTGATTCTTTTGAATGTTCTGTAAATATTTAAAGAGCACTCCATTGGTATATAGCAAAAAAAGCAAAGTTGTAATTTATAATTAGAGAACAAATAAAGACATAGAATAGCCAACAATTTTACATTAAGCTTACTGTTACAGAAAAACTGAAATACAGGCCAAGTTAATATTTTCTTTTTGTGGGATGTCCATCACATAGCTCTCCTATTTTAGTTTCATAGTAGATATACAAGTTTGAAAGTTGCTTTGTATTCACTTGTCAGCTAATATATTTCTTTAATGTCACTATATTTTTAATAAAATATATAATGTGATCTACTATACTACATCAAGTTATTTCACTTATATATAAGCTTAGAATAGATTTAGTAAGACATATAAATAAATTATACAATATTTTACAAAATGATGCAAATTTCCAGCTACAACATATAAGCATATACAATGGCTAGAAATCTACAAGAAGAACATCATGATGGGTGGATCTGGGTGCAGGAGTGTCTGCTCAAACTATCGCACTAACCAAGGACAATATAAGTAGTAAACATCGAACCCTTACTCTGATTTAGCCAATGGATAGGACATTCTCCACAATTATATGGAGAGTGGGGACTGACTCTGATATGAATTCTGGTGCCCCATAATTGACCATCTCCCCTTGGTGGAGTGTCCTGGTGGCACTCCAAGAAAGAATAAGCAGGCTACCAAGATCAGACTTGATAACCTATGACCATATAGTGAGGGAGAAAGTCCATCTCTGTCTTAGACCTAGGGGAGGGGAATAGTGTGAAAGTGGGAGGGAGGGAGGAATGGGAGGATACAAGTTATGGGATAACATTTGAGTTGTAATCTGAATAAATAAAATTTAAATTATAAAAAAGAAATGAAATATATGTTCTTTTATAATAGAGATGTAGATACATTTTAAGTATTTATCAAGTGAGTATTTTACTTGAAAATTAAATGTCTCTAATGTCATTATTTTCCATTACCAATGTATCTCAACACTTTATTACAGATATCTCTTTTTACCATCACAAACGAGAGGCATTGTTTTGAGGTTAATGTTAATTTTACAAATTTTATTAGGTTTCTATAATAAGCCAGAGATTATGTGTACACTGGGTATGCAAGGTAGTGGAACACCACTTAGTTGGATTAAAAAAAAAAAACACTAAATAATTACACAATTGCCCTGAAGACTATAAAGTGATAATTAAAGTGCTGTGTGGGCAAGAACAGCAGCATACCTGGGGTATGCTTGAGAATATCTAGAAAAACTAATCAGAGAATTGAAGAACAGTTCAGAAATTAGGTTGGAATTGATTAGGCACATGAAAGCACAAATTCTTAATCAGGCAAAGAAGTACAAAGCCTGTGGCTATTAGTAGGACTCCAGTGTTCTTTAGATGCAGACTAAAGTCATTTTTTTTTTTGAATTGATCTTAAATCACAGAGATGAGGACTTTGTGGACAAATTGTATTCAGAGCTACAGAAATAATATATTTTATAATCTGGACTATTGAAATAAATATCAAATATATATATAAGAGAACTTATTTGTTCACTGGATATTTTATAATAAAGCTACACTGATGTTTAAAAACCAAATTATGTGCCATGAGACCAGTAATTGCTGTAACGTGAATATAATAATACCAGATTGTGATGCAGGAAAGAGGATCCAGAGAGTTGACTGGATCCTATGGGTGTATAAGATGGAATTAAAAGTACAGTGAAAGCAGAGGTGGAGATTCTTTGGGTGGGTTATTGTATACATAGGAAAATCAAGAAAACTTCAAGAAATTCTTTGGCCATTTAACACAACAATGGTCACCACGTGAAGTGGAAATACATGTTTACAAAATGGGTGTCAAAACACCTGGAAAGACTTATAGTAAAAATATCTAGCATTGTCACAAGCCTGGGACCAGTACGGTGTATTCTGTCTAGTGAGAATGAAAAATCTCACTAACTGGAAATTCAATTTTATTCTGTTAAAATCGAGAGGAAGTTATTCAGAGAACAAATTTTGTTCAAAAGTTTGAAAATGACTACATTGGTTCTCAGCATCCCTTAGTTGCCTATAATTCTCTTTTTAGAGTTGAGGCCCCTTAAGATTTACTTATATTGGCATCTTTATCAGTTCCGTTTAGTCAATCATATTATTGAGGTATCATGGATGATAATATCATGTCTTTCCTAAGAGAAACAATATCACATCAGATTTCCAGGTCATCTAGCATTTGTAGTTCTGCCCCCTTTTCAGCAGTGTCCCACGAACCTAAGTTACAGAAGTTATGTGTTCGTAGTGGCTGGGTGTTCCACGAACAGTTAATTGTTCTCTATGTTTTGATCCTTTGTCATTTTCCTTTAATGGTCACTATCTGTTGCAAAGATATTTTTCCATTGCAAGTTTGGAGCTACACTTATCTGTGGGTATAAGGAATAAGTATTTAAAATTTAATTAGGAGTTATGCTGGTTCTGTAAAGTGGCAGTAATGGATTCCTTTATAAGGTCCTTGACCTCACTAGCCTTGGATAATTAATTTTCAAGTACCATTCACAATCATCCTCCTGTTGAGTATCCCTGAAGTCCAATTAAACAGCTTTTAGTTACCACGATGCTATGAGAGCTACTACTACACTACTAGAGACATACTGCCATACTGATCACTGTTGTGGGTCATCGGCTTCACAACTAGATAGACTGTATTTTTATTGTCTTTGGTTTTGTTTTTTTTTTGTTGTTGTTGTTATTTTTTTATAGAAAATAAGTAAACAAATGGAGTTGGTAGGGACGAAGTGTGGATCTGGTAAGATGGGGTAGGGAATAAACACATTGTATAAAAATAAAAAACAAGCTCATTTTAAATGAACCCAAGGAAAACTATATTTGAAGAAAAATCACCTAATTTCCCCAAATTTAAGGGAAGCAACAATCAAATTGAGAATTTCACTAACTCAAATAAGAAGAATTAAAAGAAAAACTACACAAAGTTATAGTAATCTAATTATGCCAAGAGGAATTGTAATTCTAAATATCATAGGACAATCCATTTATAAATTTGTAAAAGAAACGTTTTCTTGTGCATATTTGTAAGGTTACCAGTATTTAGAAGTTGAAGCAGGAGGATGGCAAATTGAAGAACAGCCTAAGATATATATTGGTACCAGTCAATGGCAAAACAGAATATTCATGTCTCTAAAGAACCTAAAAACACAACCATCAAAATTAATTCTTTAAAACATCATATAAGTCTGTTTCATTTATACCATGCAGTAGAGAAAGTGACTTTCACACACTTCAAAGCAAAAATAATTTTCAATATGTAAGACATTGAACCAGAAGAAAACCTATAATGGACATGTCTCTCTCTCTCTCTCTCTCTCTCTCTCTCTCTCTCTCTCTCTCTCTCTCTCTGTCTGTCTCTCTTGTGGTTAATAATGTTTATTGCTCATACAGAAGAATTGTAAAGCAACTGTAACTCAAATCCCAAGGGATCTGACACTTGTATCCTGTCTCCTTGAATATTTATATGCATGGTTAACACCAACTCATTACTCATTCAGGCACACATAAACACACACACACATACACACATACAAGCACACACAAAGACAGACAGACAGACAGACAGATAGATAGAAAGACAGATATAAAGACAGACAGACAGATAGATAGATGATAGATCGATAGACAGATTAAAAAGTAAATCTCTAGAAGTAAAAAACAATGAGTATCGTCTATTCTCATTTCTAAAATTTATATGAAATTGTCACTCTTTTAAAGTCAACATAAATAAAATTTAATGTGTATCTTTTAAAAGATGCTGAAATATAGTGTAGAATAAAAATACTTATAAATCTGAAAAGGGAAAACCAAAGCATATTTAGAAACTATCATAAGAAGCACACTATATTTTCTAAACTACCAAAATAACACAATAGGTATAACTAACAAAAGAAATAAAGTCACGTTTAAAAGATGGTAGAAAATAGAAAAAAAAAAAAGTAACAAGAATAAATGTAATGTTAAACAACTTAGTTGTACTCCATTCTCAGATAAAATTGTTTTATAACAAAGACATTAATAGGTATATTTCACTACATAAAATGTAGATGTCCATTGAAAGGAGAATATAGGACAAAGTCATACTACACCACTACAATTAGTAACCAATTTTCAGTAAAAGAATAAACTTGTTATATGTATAACATGTTAAGTCTGAAAATGATTGTGTTGGCAAAATACTTGGTACGAAAGTGACTGTATAATACATGGTGTGCTTTAATGCAAAATCCTAAGAAAGTCTAATTAATAGTGAATAAAAATAGATAAGTGATTGCTTGGGAGAGGATGGATTGAGAGTATACTTATGGGAAGGAAATTATTTGAAGAGATGTTTGTGAGTGCGATTTTCCTGGTGTGGGGTTGTAAGATATTGCTGCCTGAACAAGATGGGTAATACAACAACCCAATTAGCATGCCAATGGATTCATGGTAAACTTCACATGGCCCAACCCCTAGATAAAGCACAACAAGTGGTCAAAATCTGTGGAGAGGAGGAAAATAAGTCCCATATAGGTTGTCTAATTCACATTATTTAACACGTAACTTACCGAAACAATTCTAAAAAGATTTAATATGTTGTATATACATGTGTGAATGTATATATGTGTATATGTATGCATGTATGTATGTATGTGCATGTTACTGTGGTAGGTAATAATGAATTTGACAGGAATTTGCAGGACACTGGAAGAAAAGAAGGGGTGGCAATGAGAGAGATTAGCCCCAAATAGGCATCCTCTGAGAATCTCCACCCAGTAGGTGATTGGGACAGATACTGGGACTCTATGCTGAACTGTGGGCCAAGCACTGAGAGTTGTATGGAAGGATGGTGAGATGAAAGGATGTTGAGGGTACAGGAGCTCCACAGGACAGCCATCAGATCTGGACACAAGTGTCCTGCACAAATTAATGCACCAACAAAGGACATGCAGAGAACCTAGAACCCCTGTTCAGATCTAGCTGATGGAGAGCTGGGGGTAGAAAGGAGGGTGTACTGCAGCTGATATGCATTCTGGTACCCATGATTTCATTGCTACCCTTGGAAGGACAGCCTTCCAGAGACACAGAAGAAGGGTGTGCAGGTCATCCTGATGAGACCTGATAGGCTGTGGCCAGACAGTAGGGTAGGAGGGCCAACCCTGTCATAAATCTAGGGGATGGGAATAGGGCAGAAGTGGGGGTGGGTGGGTGGGAATGGGAAGATAAGAACAAGGGAATAGCAAACAAGATGAAATACAAATAAATTATAATAAATAATATATATTTTAAAAAGAAAGAAAAATAAACAAACACTATTTTCTTATAGTCACACTTCTTATTGCTTTTACAATCTTCACTCTTTCTTTTGCTTTGATTACCACT
This sequence comes from Acomys russatus, assembly GCF_903995435.1. NCBI lineage: Eukaryota > Metazoa > Chordata > Mammalia > Rodentia > Muridae > Acomys > Acomys russatus. The sequence goes on along the minus strand of NC_067154.1, from coordinate 24,509,871 downwards.
TTGGCATAGGGGTATAATATAATATAGACATTCTATTTATGACTGAGAAATCCATTATCTCTAATTCTCTGACCATGAACAAATATGGATCCCTGCATTAATCATAATCTATTCACAAAAGATATGAGATGAAGCTGATAAATACTAACCTATGATAAGTTAATGGAAATCAGCTTATTTTTTTTTTAATGCTGTATTCATTTACATGCCATACTTTTAGAATTACCTCTAAAGGCTGCCTTTTTGACTAACTACAGGTACTTGGACTCATAAAAATGCTAGGTTTGGCTTTCAAATTGTAGAGTGGGACATAAAGCCAATTAAAATATGGTTGGTTACTAAAACATTCTGCACTAATTTGTTGAATGTGTATCAGTTGTTTGGGATTTTCTGTTGAGTCTTTTGGGTCTTCTATATATATGATAATAACATATGCAAATAGGGGTATTTTAACTTCCTTCTTTTCTATGTATATACTATATTATCATCTTTTTTTTTTCTTCTTGCCCCAGATAAGTTGGCCAGTATTTCATTTAATAGAAGGGAAGTGTTGTGAATTACATTGTCTTCCTCCTAATTTCAGTAGAATGTCTTTGTGGTTTTTCTCCATTCAAGAATATGCTGAGCTGGGCATGCTGGCATATGACTGTAATCCCAGTACTCTGGGGGGCAAAGGAAAACATATCTTTGTGAGTGTTAGGCCAGCCTGGTCTACAAAATGAGTCCTGGACATCCAAGGCCACACCGAGAAACTCTCTTGAAAACTAAAACCAAACAGACAGAAAAGATAGGGGTTATGGACTTCTTTTATATTGAATTTATTTTTGTATACTATGTTCTGATCATGATTTCCCCTCCCTCAATTCTTTGCTTATCCTCCATACCTCTCCACACTTCCATCTCCACTTCTTCCTTCTCTTATCTTTCAAGAAAAAATAAACCAGGCATTTAAAAAGGCAAGCCAACAAAAATAAAACAGCAGCAAAATTACCCAACACACACACACACACACACACACACACACACACACACACACACACACACACATACACACACACACACACACACACAATACAAAATCAGAAGCTGTATTATGCAGCCAAAAGACCAGTAACTTTAAAAAGCTGCCCAAAGAAAGCAAATTGAGACAAAAAATACTATTAAGTTTTGTGTTGCTCATCTATTGATAAGTGGGTATGGGGCTTATGTTTAATTATTCATCCAGTGAGACTCCATTGCTGGAAATTTATTCATCTTTTGTTAGTTGTCAGCAATTGTTATGGGTTGGGACTTGTGTCCATTTCCCCTTCTCAGTGTAGTGACATCATCTGACTCAGACTTGTCCAGGCCCTGTATATGTAGCCACATTCTTTTAGTCCATGTAAGCATAGGTTCTGTTGTGTTTTGGAGACACTGTATCTTTATTGTCATGCATTCCTTCTAGCTCTTAAAATCTTTCTGTTTCCTCTTCCCTGAGCTCAGAAGAGACAGGTTTAATAAAGACATCCCATGTAGGACTAAGTATTTTAGTCCTCTCACACTCTTGACATGGTCAGTTTCTGGGACTCTATATTACTTCTGATCAACTGCAGGAGAAACCTTCTCTGATGATGCTTCAGTTAGACACTGTTCTGAGTATATCAGTATTCCATTAGGGGACATTTTATTTCTATATTCTTGTACAACATTAGTTATTGGGCTTCCACTATATCCATGATTTATCTACTTTTAGTTTCTTTGTCAACCAAGAAGTGTCAAGCACTGGTTCCTTCTCCTGAAGTGGGCTTTGTCTTCAGTCAGATGGTGATCTGTTAATACCACAACACTTGTGACACTATTGCAGCAGTGTCTCATTCATATAGGTTGCCATTTTAGAAAGAATATTTTATAGCTAGGTTGGTGTTTTAATTTCTCCCCTGGTAGTGTTCAGAGCACCTTCTAATACTGAGAACACTATTCAGTAGGAGTGAAAGGTCTAGAGAAGTACATGGTTGGCTTCTCCACATTCAATGATATACATATAAGTGGGTTCTTTTTTTTTTTTTTTTTTTTGCAATAGTATCTGTCAGTTTCTGGAAAGCAACCAATACCCATGGCAAAAGCCTGAGTTGTTTAATGGTTTCCATGGATCCTATTTGGCCAAGAACTGAATTATATGTGACTCATTTATTGAAATTTTACATGGTTGTTAAACATACCTATTTGGGGGCTCTAAACCCTCCATGATTTGTTGACTCCATTTTGGTTCAACTAATATAGGTATATATTATAAGAAGAATATGCACTAGTAGAATATTATATGACTCCTCAGTTGCCCTTTAGCTGTTCCCCCTCAAATTCCATTCCTTACACTCTTCTTTTTTCTTCTTATAATTTAATTCTCCCAATCCAAACGGCTCACTGTCTCATTCCCATTACTTGGAAGATCTTCCCTCCACCCGTGGCTACTTTCTATATGCCTAATCACTGTGTTAGTAATAGTTGTAGCATCCATATGCATGATTTATATCTTTGGGGTTTGGGTTACCTTATTCACAAAATTTTCATTTCTACCTCTACCCATTTATCTGAAAAATTACGTGATTTATGTTTTTCTACAAAGCTCCATATTATTATATTGTGGAATTGTACCACATTTTCATATTCTGTCCATCTGTTGCTGGACATCTAGGCTACTTACGATTTCAGACTACTATGAATAGGACAGCAATGAACACGGGTGAGCAAGTTTCTCTACAGTAGGTTATAGTCCTTTGGGTATGTGACCAAGAATAGTACAACTGAGTCTTGAGATATGTCTATTCCAAGAATCCTGAGACATGTCCACACCTACTTCTATAGTGGTTGTATAAGTTTGCTCTCTCACCAGCAATGGATGAGTGCTTCACAACTCAAGCCCTTTGTCAGCATGAATTGTCATTCTTAAATTGATCTTGGCCTTTATAGTGGTATAAAATGAAACTTTAAAGTAGTTTTGATTTGCATTCCCCTGATGACTAAAGATGGTGAAGAATTCTGTATTTCCCAGCCATTTTTGTTTCATGTTTTGAGAGCTGTTTATTTAGTTCTGTTTGCTTTTTTTAAAAGTTGGATTATATGTTCTTGATTTCCATTTTTCTAATTTATACTTAAGATATTTACTTTTTATATGATGCATAATTTATAAAGATATTCTCCTATTCTATAACCTGAAGAATGTTCCCAGGATTTTGTCCTTTACCATAACAGAGCTTTTAAATTTTATGAGTTAACATTTATTAATTGTTGGTCTTAGTCCCTATGCTATTGAGTTGCTATTTAGAAACATTTTTACTGTGCCAATGAGTTCAAGAATATTCATCATTATATAGTCTATTAGGTTCAGGTTATCTGACCCAATCATGAGGCTCTTGGTCAAGTTGAAGATGATTTTTGTGCAAGATGATGAGTACATATTTATTTATCCACAGTCTCTTACATGTAATAATCCTCTGGAAAATTGTTTTGTCCAATGTATACTTATTTATTCTTTATTAAAATTAGATGTCTACAAGTATGAAAGTTTATTTCTGTGTCTTCTCTTTGCCTTCATTGAGCAACATGTCTGTTTTTTTTTGTGCCAAATCCATGTTGTTTTAACTATTATACTTGTGTGATGCAACTTGGGATCAGAGATGGTGATACTTCCAGTTTTTGTTTACTTGTCAAGAATGTTTTACCTATACTGGGGAATTGTGTACCTGTGTGTGTTTTTACATTAAGCTGAAAATTGTCTTTAAAATTTCTGCAAAGAGTTCTGTTCGAATTTTGATAAGGATTGCATTGAATACACAGATTATTTTTTGGAGGATGGTCATTTTCAAGAAAATTATTGTACTGATATATAGGCATGGAAGATATTTCCATATTCTCATATTTTTATTTATTCCTTCTTGAATATCACCTTTATTACATATGTCATATGTTTCCTATATTATCTAGGACCAATATCATATAGGTACATTGTCAAATGCCTATACATATTTCATGAGATGATAATGTTCATTCTATCCTTAAGTCTTCTATGTGGTTGATTATGTATATTGATTTACATGTGTTGAACTGTCCCTTATCTCTGTGAAGAATCAAATTCATTATGGCACCTATTGTTTGTGACATGTTCTTAAATTTGTTTGCTAAGTATTCTAATGAGAGATATTAGCTTATGATTTTGTCTCTTTAATTGGTTCTTTGGATGGTTTTGGTATCAGAGTAATACCAGAATAAAAAAAAATGAAATTCTCCATGCTCCTCATTTATAATTTGTAAAAGATTTAGTGTTAGTTATTCTTTGAAGGTCTGGTAGAATTTTGTGCTCAATCTGTATGACCATGCTGTTTCTTTCATTTTTTTTTTTTTCATTCCATTTTTGGGCTTTGAAATTATGTAATTACTGTTTATCTTAATAGAAGTTTTAGATCCATTTAAATTATATTCTTTTTTTATAACTTAGCTTTTTTTATGCCATAAATCTATAAAATCTTCCAATTTCTAAACTCTCCTCTTTGGTAGACCATTAGTATATAAAGTGTGATCTGTATCTAAATACATTATATGTATGTGTGTGTGTATTTCTGTTTGTGTGTTTAGTCATTATAAACACTTATTTGTATGTGTGTGCCATAATTATCAGCATTGTTAATGTTTTTCCTTAAGGATTCATCAAGTTGGAACACACACGTAATATATTTATATATAACATATAATAACATAATTATAAATTATATAAATTATATAAATATATGTTACAATATGCTGTCTTCAGGAGGTTAGTCAAGGAGCTTGTGGGATGGTGACATGTATTATTTTCAGGGTCATTTGTACAAACTTTGGTAGAAATAAAGTTAGTCCCAAAAGGATAGCAGATAATTTTATTTTATGCAAAAAACCAAAAGAATAATTCTTCCGTGAGTAGCTTTGTCATGTTTATTAATACCAATGGCGAAGTATTTTTTTAAAAGAGAGCACTAATTCTCCTGTGTATTTTGCTATTATATACTGTATTAGTATCAAATACTGTTAAGCGGGGAATACTTTAGATATATTAAATAACCAATTTCACTCTAAACATTTGTATATAAAATTGTACATATTTAATATTAATTTTGGTGTTTGTGATGACATTAATTTCAAATATATCATCAATTTATGTTTGATTTTCTTTATTATATATAATATACTATATATTAACATTATTTATATATAATGTTAATTTTAGGTCTTTTCAGGGTTTTACTATAACTATAAGACAATTCTAACCATTTTCTTTATCCTAGGGAATTATGGAAGAGAGATACAGAGATACAAACACAGAGAGAAATAAAGACAGAGATGTGTGTGTGTGTGTGTGTGTGTGTGTGTGTGTGTGTGTGCGCACACGTGCGTGTATGTCCACATGTGTACGTTATACATCTGTAATAGCTTATGATCTGGTGTCTCAGTAGGACTCTGGTATCCATCTCTATTGCTTTCTGTATTACTACCTAGAACACAGTCTCTCACTGAACTTGGAGCACACCATTTTTTTTGTCTAGTATGGTGGTTGTCAAATTACAGAAATTAATCTTCTTTTCTCTGCCTTACCCTTCCTAATATACTAGAGTTAAGATGTCTATGATCATGCCATGCATTTTAAATGGTTAACTGGAATTTAATGTCAGGTCTTCATGATTGCAGAGCAAGCACTCTTATCCATGAAATCATCCTCCCATCTCTTTATTATCTTAATAGATTTACAAGTTATTGTCTCATATAGGTGACAGTTTTAAGAGTTATATCTACTTAGTCTGTATAGGAAAACTAGTATTCTAATTGCTTTATTTGAAAATTGTTCAAAACATTTACCTTAGTCAGAAGGTTAATAGCTTTGCTTCTCAGTAAAGTGTGCTTTTTAAAATATAAATTGCATTTTTATATTTTGAATTTTTATATATAGCTAATTTCAAACAAAATTTACATGACCAAAAGCATATTAATCTGTGGTTTTCTATTTATATGATGCCAGTTTTTAAAAAATTTTTATTAATTTATTCTTGTTACATCTCAATAGTTATCCCATCCCTTGTATCCTCTCATTCTTCCCTCCCTCCCATTTTCTCCTTACTCCCCTCCCCTATGACTGTTCCTGAGGGGGACCTGCTCCCCCTGTATATGCTCATAGAGTATCAAGTCTCTTCTTGGTGACCTGTTATCCTTCCTCTGAGTGCCACCAGGTCTCCCCCTCCAGAAGACATAACTGTATGTTTATGAGTGTCTCATAATTTTCAGCATAATGAGGGCATTGTCAATGTTTTTCTTTAAGGCACATATTTTTAAAAATCATCTTCCCCTAACACAATTAGACTATGATTTAATTTTTCTATTACAAAATTCCTTTATTGTGCACATAGCATTTCATAATAAAAGCCACTGATGAGTCAATAATGAGTTTAGAATACAATTTGATCAATGTAATTTCCATATTTTTTTTAAAAAATTATTCAGTTTGCTTACCATAGCCTCTTCCCTCGCCTCTCCCCAGACCTGCCCTCCATGCCTGTTTCCCTCCCCTCCTCCCTCCTTCCCAACTAGACTATTAGTTTTAAGAATTCCTCTCTCCTCCTCCCAGAATACTTGACGTTTAAGTGTTCTCTCTTCCTCAGGACTAATCTACAAACAATCTGTTAAATTAATTTCCATATCAATATTATTGAGAATCTTTTAAAAGAATATGCCTTTAGGGAAAAGTATTGAAAATTTATGTACATTTTAGGATCATAGATGTGTCTGATATTTGAGAACGTTCTTTAGTTTTCTCACTTTTGTGTTTAGCGTAACACAATTTTATAAAAAAAAAGCATAAGTGGCAATGTGTTGATTATATCAAGTCAGGAGAAATAGGTAACACGTTGGGTGACGGCGTCACAGTACGAGTCAAAATAAAGAACTTAACAAGTAAGCGTAAGCAAACTATATGGGATGCATCTTGCTAATGGATAAATAAAAAATAAAGTAAATGTGGCATAATTAAATTTTTGTGTATTCACAGTGGAACCCAACCACAAGTTGACACTTATGTATGAGGGTTGCTGGAAGATGTGCACAGATCTTTCTTTATTTTCAATGCTTTTTATATGAGGAATAAAGGTTACATCCTATGTACTCATGTTCATAACAATGATCCCTCAAAAGTCCTTGTGCCTATTGCATTGGCACTAATAATAGATGCTTAATCAAACAAAATTATCTGAAACTGTTCAGTAAAATACTCTTTCTTTTCCCTATGTTAACACGTGGAAGTTTAATACCTTTTCCCACAGTTTTAACCTTTATAGCTGAAATAAGAGAGTTGAAACAGTGCAGTTAAGGATGTAGCCTGATTATATGGGCTTTCTCCCATCAGCTTTAGCATATTTTTCATCTTGGTAACTGCTTAGCTCATGTTTAGGCAGTCATGTTATTGGGATTTCATTGGTTTCACTTTGACATTCCTAGGAGACACAATATCACAGGAAATCCCTGATTCTCCTGCTTTTTATATTTGATTATCAATGCCAAATGGTAAGCCCTGAAAAACATACATACATGTAGCATTATGAAGATTGAGAACAGTGTGTTTAGGAAAAAATATATATCACAATAAGTAATTTAAAAAAGGAGCCCATGAGTATTAAAAAGAGCAAGGAGGAGTACAAAAAGTGTTTGGAGAGAAGAGAGGGAAGGGTAAATTTTTCAATTACATTATACAATTTAATATAAACAAATTTCACAGGCAAATGATTATTACACATAGGTGCAACAGAGAATGTGTCTCTCATATGTTTAATGAGGGAAAATGATACTATATGTAATATATCTGTGCTAAGAATTCTATGTATGAAAGCCTGACTCAAGTTTACTTTTAGCACATCGATATTTTCACCTAAATATTCTCTGAAATATTAAAATATGTTCAAAGAAAATAAGTTTGTTTTATTTATTTTGGGAATATTTAATACTACTCTATGATTGACACAGAGAGAAATGTTATGTTTAACAATTTTTATAGCAGACATGCATGCCCAAGGCAATTCAAAGGAGTCAATTAATAACAATACTTGGAAAAGAATTTAAAATTTTGTTAAATGGTACTATAATTCATTTAGTGTTATATCATTGTAAAACTCAGAATGCCTCTGGGGACTTTCATGGCCTTGTCTGGTAAATTTTGCATGACTCTATACTCTAGAGTTATATAAAGCTAAACTTATTTCCATTCTAAAATGTTTGGTATTTTATATAGACATATTATAACTATCATAAACCCTGTAACTGCTTAAAATTCCTCAGGCTTTTTAACATTTCAGGAAAAATAAAAGCATATTAATATCTTGTTTTGTTTTTTGTTTTTACAAAGCCTTAACTGTTAATAAAACTAATATATTTGTGGTAGAAATTTAGGAAAATGAATGCAGCCTCATTATTTTAATTATACATTCTCATATATCTTATCATGCAAATGGATTTTCATAGTTGACATCTTACCTAATGTAGCAAATATGAATTTGTACTTATCTTAACTCAAGTGTGAAATAATAATAACTCTAAAATTTTGGAATAGGCTTTCAGTTCTATTGTGCCTTATTAAATTTGATATAGCTGTCTTTGGTTTAGACACCTTTTGGGTAAGAATAGTTAACTTCGGGCATATTCTTGACATGTTGGCATATAGAACCCTACCTTGATAGCTCTTTTGATAAATGTATATTTTATTTACTATAATTTATACATGTTACATTCCTATTTTCTTTAATAAAATCTTATTTTGGAGGGGAGTTTTTTAAAAATTTATTCTTGTTACATCTCAATGGTTATCACATACCTTGTATCCTCCCATTCTTCCCTCCCTCCCATTTTCCCCTTATTCCCCTCCCCTATGACTGTTCCTGAGGGGGATTACCTCCCCCTGTATATGCTCATAGGGTGTCAAGTCTCTTCTTGGTAATCTGCTATCCTTCCTCTGAGTGCTACCAGGTCTCCCTCTCCAGGAGACATGGTCAAATGTGAGGCACCAGAGTATGTGAGAAAGTCATATCCCACTCTCCACTCAACTGTGGAGAATGTTCTGACCATTGGCTAGATGTGGGTAGGGGTTTAAAGTTTACTGCCTGTATAGTCCTTGGCTGGTGCCATAGTTTGAGCGGGACCCTTGAGCCCAAATCTGCCTATCATAATGTTCTACTTGTAGGTTTCTAGGACCCTCTGGATCCTTCTACTTTACCATTCTCCCATGCTTCTCTCATCTAGAGTCCCAATAGGATGTCCTCCCCTCTGTCGCAGTTTCCTGGTAAGTGAAAGCTTTCGTGGGACATGCCCCTTGGGCTAGTATGCAGATGTAAGTGAGTATATACCATTTGAGTCTTTCTGCTTACTCACTCATTATGATCATTTCTAGCTCAATCCATTTATCCACAAATTTCGGGAATTCCTTGTTTTTAATAGCTGAGTAGTATTCCATAGTGTATATGTACCACAGTTTCTTTATCCATTCTTCTACTGAGGGACACTTAGGCTGTTTCCATGTTCTGGCTATTATGAATAAGGCTGCTATGAACATGGTTGAGCAAATTTTCTTCTTGTGTGCTGGAGCATCTTCTGGGTATATTCCAAGGAGTGGAATAGCTGGATCTTGAGGAATCCCTATTCCCATTTTTCTGATATAGCACCAGATAGATTTCCAAAGTGGCTGTACTAGTTTGCATTCCCACCAGCAATGAAGGAGTGTTCCTCTCTCCCCACATCTTCACCAGCATGTGGTATCTCTTGAATTTTTGATCTTAGCCATTCTGATGGGTGTAAGATGGAATCTCAGAGTTGTTTTGATTTCTGTTTCCCTGATGACTAAGAAGGTTGAGCATTTCTTTAAGTGTTTCTCAGCATTTTGATATTCCTCTGTTGAGAATTCTCTGTTGAGTTCCAAGCCCCATTTCTCAATTGGGTTATTTGGTTTGGTGGTGTTTAATTTCTTGAGTTCTTTATATATTTTGGATATTAGACCTTTGTCAGATGTAGGGTTGGTGAGAATCTTTTCCCAGTATGTAGGCTGTCACTTTGTTCTCTTGACAGTGTCTCCTGCCTTACAGAAGCTTCTCAGTCTCATGAGGTCCCATTTATTAATGGTTGACATTAAGGCCTGGGCCGTTGGTGTTCTGTTCAGGAAGTTGTCTCCTGTGCCAATATGTTCCAGGCTCTTCCCCACTTTTTCTTCTAAGTGACTTAGTGTCTCTGGTTTTATGTTGAGGTCTTCAATTCCACTTGGATTTGAGTTTTGTGCAAGGTGACAAATATGGGTCCAGTTGCCTTTTTTTTTTTTACACATAGACCTCCAGTTAGACCAGCACCATTTGTTGAAGATGCTATCCTTTTTCCATTGAATGGATTTGGCTTCTTTGTCAAAAATCAAGTGACCTTATGTGTGTGGATTCATCTCTGGGTCTTCGATTCGATTCCACTGATCAACCATCCTGTTGCTGTGCCAGTACCATGCTGTTTTAATTACTATTGCTTTATAGTACAGTTTGAAATCAGGTATGGAGATTCCTCTGGAGCACCTTTTATTGTATAAGATAGTTTTAGCTATTCTGGTTTTTTTTTTTTTTTTTTTTTTTTTTTTTTTTTTTCCATATGAAGTTCAGAATTGAACTTTCAATGTCTTTAAAAAATTGTGTAGGTATTTTGGTAGGGATTGCATTTAATCTGTAGATTGCTTTTGGTAGGATGGCCATTTTTACTATGGTAATTCTCCTGATCCATGAGCAAGGAAGATCATTCCATCTTCTCAGGTCATCTTCACTATCTTTCTTCAGAGTTTTGAATTTTTTTTCAAACAAGTCCTTCACTTGCTTAGTTAGAGTAACTCCTAGATATTTTATATTGCTTGTGGCTAATGTGAAGGGTGTGGTTTTCCTAATTCCTTCTTCTGCAAGCTTGTCATTTGTGTATAGAAAGGCTACAGACTTTTTTTGAGTTAATGTTGTATCCAGCCAATTTGCTGAAGGTGTTATCAGCTGTAGGAGTTGTCTGGTGGAATTTTGAGGGTCACTTATGTACACTATCATATCATCTGCAAAGAGGGATAATTTGACTTCCTCCTTTCCCATTTGGATCCCCTTGATCTCCTTTTGTTGTCTTATTGCTCTGGCTAGAAATTCGAGTACTATATTGAAGAGATATGGAGAGAGTGGGCAGCCTTGCCTTGTTCCTGATTTTAGAGGAATTTCGTTGGGTATCTCCCCATTTACTTTGATTTTGGCTATTGGCTTGCTGTATATAGCCTTTATTATGTTGAGGAAAGTGCCTTGTATCCCCGATCTCTCTAAAATTTTAAACATGAATGGGTGTTGGATTTTATCAAATGCTTTCTCTGCATCTAAAGAGATGATCATGTCGTATTTCTCTCAGTTTGTTTATATGATGGATTACATTGATGGATTTCCATATGTTAAACCATCCCTGCATACCTGGAATGAAGCCTACTTAAGCATGATGAATGATGTCTTTGATGTATTCTTGTATTCATTTTGCAAGTATTTTATTTAGTATTTTTGTATCGATGTTCATAAGAGAAATTGATCTGAAATTCTCTTTCTTTGTTGAGTCTTTGTGACGTTTAGGTATCAATGAGACTATGGCCTCATAGAATGAATTTGGTAATTTTCCATCCATTTCTATCTTTTGGAGTAGCTTGAAGAGTATCGGTATTAGCTCGCCCTTGAAGGTCTGGTAGAATTCTGCACTGAAACCATCTGGCCCTTGGCTTTTGTTGGTTGGGAGACCATCGATGGTTGCTTCTATTTCTGTAGGGGAAATGGGACAATTTAGCTTGTTTTTCTGTTCTTCACTCAACCTTGGCAAGTGATATTGATCAAGAATATCGTCCATTCCCCTTAGATTTTCCAATTTTGTGGCATATATACCTTCAAAGTAGGATCTTATGGTTCTTTGTATTTCTTCAGTGTCTGTTGTTACGTCTCTCTTTTCATTTCTGATTTAGTTGATTTCAATACTGTCTCTCTGCCTTTTAGTTAGTTTGGCTAACAGTCTTTCTTTCTTCTTGATTTTCTCAAAGAACCAGCTCCTGGTTTTGTTGATTCTTAGGACTGTTTTCTTAGTTTCTAATTTGGTAATTTCAGCCCTGAGTTTGATTTTTTCCAGACGTCTACTCCTTTTGGGTGTTTCTGCTTCTTTTTTTTCCTAGTTGTGTCGTTAAGATGCTTATGTGCGATGTTTCCAATTTCCTTTTAAAGGCACTTAGTGCTATGAATTTTCCTCTTAGCACTGCTTTCAATGTATCCCACAAATTTGGGTATGTTGTTCCTTCATTTTCATTGAATTTCAGAAACTCCTTGATATCCTTCTTATTTCTTTCCTGACTCAGTTGTCATGCAGCAGAGAGTTGTTTAATTTCCACATACGTGAGGCCTTTTGTTATTTCTGTTGTTGTTGAATTGCAGCCTAAGAGCATGGTGATCTGATAGGGTACAAGGTAATATTTCAATCCTCTTGTATCTGTTGAGGCTTGCTTTGTGACCTACGATGTGATCAATTTTGGAGAAGGTTCCATGGGGTTCAGAGAAGAAGGTATATTCTTTCTTGTTTGGGTGAAAGGTTCTATAGATATCTGTTAGATCCATTTGACCCATGGCATTGGTTAATGATGTTATTTCTCGGCTTAGTTTCTGTTTCAATGACTTATCCTTCAGTGAGAGTGGGGTGTTGAAGTCTCCCACTATTATTGTGTGAGTATCAATGTGTGGTTTAAGCCTTTTTAGAAGATCTTTTACAAATGTGGGTGCCTTGTATTGGGAGCATAGATGTTCAGAATTGTGGTGTCATCTTGGTTGACTTTACCTTTGATGAGTATGAAGTGTCCTTCCTCATTCCTTTTGATTAATTTTGGTTGAAAGTCTATTTTGTTCGATACTAAAATGGCTACGCCTGCTTGCTTCTTGTGACCATTTGCTTGGAATATTTTTTCCAACCTGAGGTAAAGCCCATCGTTATGGGTCAGATATGTTTCTTGAATGCAGGAGAATGTTGGATCTTGTTTATGTACCCATTCAGTTAGTCTGTGTCTTTTTATTGGAGCATTGAGACCATTGATGTTGAGAGATATTAATGACCAGTGACTGTTATGAGTCTTAATTTTGATGTTTCCAGTCTAGCCTTTGTGTAGTTGTGTTTTTGCCATGGGATAGTTATCTATTTCCTGAGTACTTTTGGTTGTAGCTTGACCCTTTGGGGTGGAGTTTTCCTTCTAGTACCTTCTGTAAGCTGGATTTGTGGATAGGTACTGTTTGAATTTGTTTTTGTCATAGAATATTTTGTTTTCTGCATCAATGGTTATTGATAGTTTTGCTGGGTAAAGTAGTCTGGCCTGGCATCTGTGGTCTCTTAGGGTTTGCAGGATCTCTGTTGAGGCCTTTCTGGCTTTTATGGTCTCTGCTGAGAAGTTGGGTGTAATTCTGATAGGTTTGCCATTAAATGTTATTTGGTCCTTTCCCTTGCAGCTTTTAATATTTTTTTTTCTTTGTTCTGTATGTTTTGTGTTTTGATTATTATGTGACGGGCAGTTTTTCTTTTCTGGTCAATTTTATTTGGTGTTCTGTAGGCCTCTTGTATGTTCATAGGCATCTCTTTCTTTAGATTGGGGAAATTTTCTTCTATTATTTTGTTGAGAATAGTTTCTGGGCCTTGGAGTCTGATATCTTCTCTTTCTTCAATGCCTATTATCCTCAGATTTCTTCTTTTCGTGGTGTCCTTAATTTCTTTGATGTTTTGTGTCAGGAGTTCTACATATTTGGCATTTTCTTTAATGGTTGCTTCAAGATCTGTGATTGTATCTTCTAGACCTGTGATTCGTTCTTCCATCTCTTGGATTCTGTTAGAAAAGCTCACCTCTGTGTTGCTCGCCTTCTTCTCTGAGGTCTCACGTTCTCGTTTTTCTTCTTTCTGTGTGTTTATCATTGAATCCGTTTTCATTTTCAGATCTAGAACTGACTTTTTGATTTCTTTCATCTGATTGTTTGTATATTCCTGAGTTCTTCCATTGCCTCTTTATAGGTCTTCAGAGCTTGCACCGTTTTACTTATTTCTTTCATCTGGTTGTTTGCATTTTCCTGCAAATTTTCCAGTTCCACTCTATGTGCTTCTTTTATGTCTCTCACCTGTTGGTCTGCGTCTTCCTGCATTTGATTACGAATATTATTTTTCTCCTTTATCATCCTCATTACTAAGGATTTGAGGTCATTTTCTTGTATTTCCATTGTATTTGAGTTCTCTGGATTGTTTTCTTTGGGGTAGCTGGGACCTGGAGACACCATGTTGTTGTTGTTGTTGTTGTTGTTTTTCCATATGCTTTTACACTTTCCTTTAGACATCTTGCCATCTTTGGTTTTGTTGGGTAGCTTCTAGAGTTGTGTGGAGGGTGTCTGATGATAGATTCACTTGTTTTCTAATGATTTCTGTAGGCTGGAAGCTCTGATGCTTCACTGATGTGGATGGCAGAAGGTTAGCCCTATTGTTTTGGACTCTCACAGCCAGTGATCCTCAGCTCCCCTGTGCTGTGGGTCCTGCAATCATTCTTGGCCTCTGAATGAACGTTGGGTCAAGCCAAGGTATCCACAGCTTTCTGGGTCCCCTGCCAAATCCAGCCAGGGATACTGGGCCAAAACCATGCTCCAAGCTCAGCTAGATTCTCAGGGCATGTACCGTCTGCCAAGCTCAGCTAGGGATTCTGGGCCCAAAATGCACACAGGGTCCAGCCAGACTTTTTGGGTTGGGACTGCATACCAAGCTCAGCTAGGGGCTTTTCACCCAAAGTGCGTGCTGTGGTCAGTTATTGACTCAGGGCCTGAACCATCCACCAAGCTCAGCCAGGAATTCTGGATTCAAACTGCACACTGTGTCCAAACAGAGTCTTAGAGCTGGGACTGTGCCAAAAGCTCAGCTAGAGTCTCTGGGCCCAATCTGTCTGCCAAGCACAGTTAGGGACTCTGGCCCCAAACAGCAAGCCGAGCTCCACTCGAGTTTCTGGGGCAGAATTGTGCACCGAGCTCAGTCAGGGACTCTGGACTCACACTGCGTGCTGAGTTCAGCCAGGGACTCTGTGCCTAAACTGCATGGATAGTCCAGCCATATTCTTAGGGCCACCAAGCCTGTGGGCACAACTCAGCTAGAGTCTCTGGACCCAATCTTCCTGGCAAGTCCAGCTAGGGCCTCTGGGCCGAATCTGCGTGCTGACCTCAGCCTGTGTCAGTGCCACAGAACTGCCTGCTGAGCTGATCTAGCACTCCTTGGGTGGAACTGAGCGCTATGCCCAGCCTGCGTCACAGCAGGGGAGCTGCTGTTGAGCTGAGCTGGTGCCTATGGTGGAACTGAGTGCTCAGCCCAGCCTGGGTGACAGCAGGGGAACTGGGGCTGCACTCAGCTAGTGCCTCCAGTGGAACTTAGTGCTCCGCCCAGCTGCATCACAACAGGGGAGCTGCCGATGAGCTGAGCTGGTGCCTAGGGTGGAACTCAGAGGTCTGCCCAGCCTGCGTCACAGCAGGAGAACTGCCGCTGGGCTGAGCTGGCACCTAGGGTGGAACTGAGTGCTCTGCCCAGCCTGCATCACAGCAGGGGAGCTGTTGCTGCTCTGAGCTAGTACCTTGGGCAGAATTGCTTGCTGAGCTGAGCCAGTGTCTCCATAGCACTGTGCACTGAGCTGAACCTGGGAAACTGGGGCTGAACTGTCTGCTGAGTCCAGTTTGGGTTTCAAGGCACCACCCGACCCAAATCCTGCCCTGAGTCCCCTCTCCCTCAGCAACTCCCACTGGCCACCACACCAATCGCCTCCACTGGGGGACTCTGAGCTGCAAACCTCAGCCACTGCCGCTGCTGCCGCTGGTGCCGCTGCTGCTGCCTCTGCCTCTGTCGCTGCTGCCCTGATCCAAGAAAATCCGCGCTCCTCCCATGTGCAGGGGCATGCAGGTCCTCCGCACCCTCGTCCCTCTGAACCGTGGAGCACTCCTGCTGCCGTGGTGTGGGGACCTTGTTGTTCTTGGCTCAGAAATCTGTGCAATTCCCTGAATTGTTCACTGGAGATTCCAAACACAGTTCACACTCCCGCCGCCATCTTGGATCCTACATCCCTATTGTTATCCCCTTCCTCCTTTCTTCACATTCCCACTCTCCGTCCCTCTTTTGCCTATTCCCCTCTGCTAGACCATTGATGGGGGACGGCTCTTTTCCCAACTGTTTGAGGACAGTCAACTGGGTCTCATCAGGATAGCCTGTATCCCCCTTCCTGTGTGTCAGGTAGGCTGTCTTGCCAAGGGGCAGTGACTAAATCATGGGCACCAGATTGCATGTCAGAGATTCAGCAGCAGTCCTTCATCCTCCCAATTTGGAGAATAGGTAGTCCATTGATTACATCTGAAGAGGAGATCACAGGCCTCAATGGTCTCCCCGTGGAGCTCCTGTTCCCCCAAGGACCTTCCAGCACACTTGCCCATGCACTCTTCCCTACAACTCTCAGGGCTCTGCCCAGAGCCGAGCCTCAAGTCCAGATCTGTACCGATCCTCCACCAGGTAACTCAGACCCAGAAAGACGTGCATGGTGTATACTAGCCAAACATAGATCTCTACTGAGAGATATCTTGATAGCTCTTATTGCCTTTTTAAATTTCTTGTCTTAAATGGGAACTTCTGAGTGTTTCTTGACTTCTGGTAATAAATCACGATGAAAGTTGTTTATACTCAGATCTTATTTGAAGCACAAGTATTTGTTAATTTTTAATATCTAGAAATCGTAAGGCATTTTTTTAAATGGAAAACTTGCACAATATTTCTCCCATACAATTGAAGATACACTCCTAAAGATTATGTAAATAAATACAGAGTGGTATTCCCTCAAGAAACAATCTCTGCATTCTGTCTTGTTTTGGTAATGTAAATGTTGCTGCCAATTGAAGATTACTTGGAATTTCATATGAAACAAGTTCTGTGTAGTTAATACGCTCAAAATTTCCCTTCTGATTCTTCAACACTGAGTAGCCAGATTTTATGTTCTAATAAAAAAGTGAAAAGTTGTCTATTACAGTGAAATAGATATTTTCCTGTGAAATCCCACCAACAATTCTAGCTAAAAGGCTCTGTGGTACTTTAAATAATTATGGTCCCAATTGGCTCATATTTTTGATTCCTTAGTCACCAGAAAGTGGAACTGTCAATGAAAGAACAGTGCTTAATCCTTACTGGAGTAGATGATTTTTCTGGTTATAGATTGGCCATTCGTGCATGGACTTCTTCTGTTAAAACCATGACCTGTTGACTTACAGATGTCTTATCCACTGTCATAGTATTTCACCCAGTATTGCTTCTGACTAAGGAACTCACTTACTTCACTTTACCAGCAAAAAGAGCCAGTGAGCCAGTGATCATGTACTCGATTGGTCTTAACATGTTCTCCAGCATACTGAAGCAGCTGGCCTGAGAGAAAAATGGAATTGCCCTTTGAAGACACAGTTACAGTGCTAATTAGGGGGAAGCAGTCTGGAGCACAGGAGGAAGGGTTCTCCAGAAAGCAATATATGCTTGAATCACTGGCTAATATCAGTGGTACAGTTTCTCTCATAGCAAGAATAAACAGGTATCCAGAGGAATCAAGAGATAGACAAAGAAAGAGCTCTACTCATTGTGATCCAGAGGGATCAACTGGAAAATCTCTCTTCCTGTTACTGTGATATTACATTCTGCCATCATAGACATTTTGGTTCCAGAGAGGGAGTACCCCTGCCAATATAAAACAACAAATATTCCATTGAATGGGAAGTTCCGAGTTTCTGCTAGTCATTTTAGGCTTCCTATGTACTTAAAACCAACAGGCTAAGAAAGAAGTAGCAGTGGTAAGAGAGGTGATTGATCAAGATTACCAAGAGGAGATTGGATTGCTTTACCACAATGGAGCTAAGAAATGTTATTTCAGAAGTGCAGGAAATCCTTCATGAGTCTCTTCTTGCTACTGTGTTCTGTGATAGAGCCAATGGGAAACTACAACAACCTAATCCAGGCAGAGTTAAAAAAAATGACACAGATTCTTCAGGAATGAAGATATACATCACTCCTCCAGGAAAAGAGCCAAGACTGGCTGAAATACTTGCTGAACACAGAAGAAATACAGAATCAGTGGTATAGAAAGAACGTTATAAATACTAGTTATGTTCACAAGGCCTGGCTCTGAATCAAGGATTATAATACACCTGACTGTTTCTGCTATATTTTGTTAAGAATGTGTTTGTATACATATTGATGTTTTCTTTCATCAATTTCTATATCACATACTGTAATAGCAATTAATAGAATATCAGTAGTTTTTATGGTTAAGTTTTGAGATAGTAAATGAATGTCCCTCAATGGACACTATCACCTATTCTAAAACTTATGGGTTTCTAATTGTAGATTAGATAGTTATATGATCCTGGAAATAATTATGAGCCATTTATTGTCTTCTTTTGGAAATTAAGCATGTCACAAGAAGAAAACTTATGTCAAGTTGACAAGAAATGAAATTGTGATGGCAATTCTTGGTTGTGAACTAAACTATACCTGGACTTAACTAAACAGAACTAAAATCCAACATATAATATATACAATTGTCTTTTCATATTTTTTGCTTTTTGATTCTTTAAACATTATAATGATCCTTCTTTCTTAACAATGAAAATCAAGACAAAGTGAGAAAGGGTTGTGTCTTTACATCCCTTAATTTTTTTTTCATTAATTTATTTAACCACTTTTCAGCTGGATTCAGCCTCCTCTCTCGTCCCTCCCAGTCCTACCCTCACACGCCTTTCCTCCTCAGAGAAGGGGAAGCCTACCCCCATGTGTATCAACCCACCCTAGCACATCAAGTTGCAGTAGAACTAAGTGCATCCTCTCCCACTGAGGCCAGACTATGTGGCCTAGCTATAGAAAAGGGATAAAAAAAGCAGGCAACAGAGTCAGAGATAGCACCCACTCCCGTTGTTAGATTGACATGATGACCAAGCTGCACATTCTGCTACATATGTATAGGAAATCTAAACCTAGTACATGCTTGCTCCTTGGTTGGTAGTTAGACTCTGTTATCCCCCACGGTCACAGGTTAGTTTACTCTGTAGGTCTTCTTGTGTTATCCTTGACCCCTCCAGCTCCCTCAGTCCGTCTTTCCACCATTCAGAAAGACTCCTAGAGCTCTGCTTGCTGATTGTGTGACTGTTGGTCTCTGCACCTATTTTATCAGCGGCTGGGTGAAGCCTCTCCACAGATAGCTAAGCTTAGCTCCTGTGTCAATCATAGCAGAGTACCATTAATTATGACAGGGTTTGGCTCTTGCCCATGGGCTGGCTCTCAATTTGGGCCAATAATTGGTTGGCCTTTCCCTCCAACTCCACTCCATCTTTATTCCTACATTTCTTATAGGCAGGACAAAACTTGAGTCAAAGTTTTTATGGGTGAGTTCATGTCCCTATCCCTTCATGGAAGTCCCACATGGCTACAAGAGGTAGAAACTTTAGGCTCCATAACCCCTGCTGCTCTGATCTCAGCTAGGGCTATCCATAGATTCTGTGGATCCTGCCCTGTCTCAGAGTTGTTCCATTGACCCCACCACCGATTTCCATTCTCTCTCCTAGTCCTATCCACTGCCCTCTGCCTCTCTCCACAAATCTTATCCCCATTCCTGTTACTCTCCACACAAAATCTCCCACCCAGTCCCCCCCCCCCGCCATCTACTTCAGATATCTATTTCAATTTTCCTTCTGAGTGAGATTCAAGCATACACCCTCAGGTCCTCTTTTCTACTTAACTTTTTTGGGGTTTGTGGATGATAGCATGAGTATTGGGTACTTTGTGGTTAATAACCACTTATAAGTGAGTACAAATCATGTGTGTCTCTCTGTTTCTAGGTGACCTCACTCAGGATGATATTATCTTGTTCCACCCATTTACCTAACAATTGCATGAGGTCTATAGGTTTTTAAATTTTTTTAAATTTAATTTTTATTTATATATCCACTTTACCTCCTGATTATAGGCCCCTCCCTTCTCTTCTGGTTCCTCCTTCTTACCTCCTTTGCCCTTTCCCCCTCCCCTTCTCCTCAGATAAAGGGAGCACACCTAATGGCTAACCCACCCCACCACATCAAGTCACATTTGCAGTGAGCTCATTATCATCCACTGAGCCCAGGAAAAAATACTCCTTAGGGTGAACTGATTGAAAGCAGGCAACAGAGTCCATGTCACAGATAGCACCTGCTCAGCTTACTAGGGTACCCACATGAAGATCTGATTCTCCATCAGTTACATTTGTGTAGTGGTCATACACCTAGTCAATGCATGCTCTATGGTTGCTACTTTTGTCTCTGGATGTCCTCATGGGTCTAGCAGAGTTGACTCTGTTGGTATTCTTGTGCTGTTCTTGTCCCCACCAGGTCCTTCTATCCTCCCCTTCCCCTGATCTTTCACAAAACTCCTTGACCTCTGCCCAATGCTGTGAATCTCAGCATAATATTCCATTGTGCAGTGTACCATAGTTTCTTTATCCATTCTTCAGGTTGTTTCCGTTTTCTGGCTATTACAAATAACGCTGCTATAAACATCACTGAGCAAGTGATCTTGGGGTATGGTGGAGTTACCACATGTAGCTATAGGCTCAGAAATGATATAGCTGTATCTTAAGGTAGAACTATTAACAATTATTTAATATACTGCCAGATTGATTTCCAAAGTGGTTGTACAAGTTTGCACTCCCACCAGCAAAGGAGGAGTCTTCTCCTAGCTCCACATCCTCACCAACATGTGCTGTCACTTGAATTTTTTTATTTTCGTCATTCTGACAGGTGTAAGATCAAATCTCAGAGTCAATTTGATTTGCATTTCTCTGATTACTAAGGAAGTTGAATATTTATTTAAATGCTTCTTGGCCATTAGAGATTTTCTCAGTTGAGAATTCTCTGTTTAGCTTTGTATCTCATTTTTTTAATTGGGTCATTTTGTTTTTTGAGTGCCTAATTTCTTGAGTTCTCTATATTTTTATATTATCCATCTAATAGCCCTTAATTAAACTAAAAAATATATATATTATCTTTATAGAACTCTGACTTATGCAATCACCTCTTCATATCTTCAAGAATTTGATTCTTTTTTTTTTTTTTTTTTTGGTTTTTCAAGACAGGGTTTCTCTGTGTAGCCTTGGCCATCCTGGACTCACTTTGTAGACCAGGCTGGCCTTGAACTCACAGTGATCTGCCTGCCTCTGCCTCCCGAGTGCTGGGATTAAAGGCGTGCACCACCACGCCCGGCAAGAATTTGATTCTTTAAATATTATAATGATTCATTTTTCCTAGCACTGAAACATCCAAACTAAGTGAGAAATGTGTGGCATTGTAGCTATTTTTCTTGATTGTACAAAGCTTGTATTTGTATCCCTCTAGGTTTGAACAATATTAAGTCTGGAAATACATAATTTCAATAAAATCTCCCAATGTTGAAACATTATTGCTCCTAATTTGTCTATAAAGATTATTTTATTTTCCCTGCTTATTCACTGAATATATTTAATTCAATGTATAAAAATGTTTAAGAGTAATATTGTTAATGATGTAAGAATAAAATTACTTTGGCAGAGACAAAGAATGACAGTTAGTATGGTCAATAAATATCAATGCATCAAAAGTATTTACAATTTAATGTGAATGTTTACCCAGTGGACAATATAATATAAAACATCTCGCCAGTTGCATTTTTAAATACATGCCCAAAATATTTTTAATCACATCTGTGTCAGGAATGTCTTTCATAGAATCTCCAACACTTTCTGCCTCTCTGTCTATTTCACTGCCATAAGAGTTCAGATGTCCTACTTGTATATGATAGGCAGATTTGGGCCCAGGGGTCCCGCTCAAACTAAGGCATCAGCCAAGGACAATACAGGAGGTAAACTTTAAACCCCTTCCCAGATCTAGCCAATGGTCAGAATATTCTCCACAGTTGAGTGGAGAGTGTGATACGACTTTCTCACGTACTCTGGTGCCTCACATTTGACCATGTCCCCTGGAGGGGGAGACCTGGTGGCACTCAGAGGAAGGACAGCAAGTAGCCAAGAAGAGACTTGATACCCTATGAGAATATATAGGGGGAGGTAATCCCCCTCAGGAACAGTCATAGGGGAGGGGAATAATGGGAAAATGGGGGGGGGGAATGGGAGGATACAAGGGATGGGATAAACATTGAGATGTAACAAGAATAAATTAATTAAAAAAAAAGAGTTCAGATGTCTTTCATGTAAGAACAAATTGAATATTTTTGCATAATGTCCTACGTTTATGTCTCCTCTCTTTTGTTGACCATTTACAGTAAGGAGTTTCACTTAGAACCCATTGTAGGAAAGGCTGAACGTTAACTTAGGTGAGCACCAATTTGGTGAAAAACAACAACAACAAAACCAACAACCACTTGATTTCATGAGGTCACTGGGGCTTTTACAATTTCTAATATGCAAGAGCATCATAGTTACTCTGACCTCCTCAATTGTTAATTACGATAGTTACAGAGAGCAGGTAAAAGCATCAAGCTAGGTTATGTGTGAAAAACATATTTGTGTATTTTTAATAAAAAAAAAACCACTGTACATTGTGCTCTTATTACTATATTTAGATGGCACAGAAAAGAGTCTGAAAGTTCAGAAAATTATCTGTTAAGGTAAGGCATGCTATGAAGACAGGAAGTTTTTAAAGAAATATTCTTCTCATGTGGGAGCAAACCATGATTAAATTGTATTTGCAAATCTTAAAAAGACTGCAAGGTGAAAGAGATGGGCCTAGTGGAATGCAAAGTAAACACTTAAGATCTAGAGAAAAATAATTAAATGTCCAAGAATGAGAATCCTAAAATGTGTAATACATTTGAATCTTACAGAGAAGCAGAAGAAATTGGCTTCTACTTGAGACTATACTTTCTTCCTTCTCAAAAATATGAGATCACAAACTGGTGTCTGTTTTCTTTAGATTTTCACATCTTTGATTTCTTATCTGGTAACCATACTATCATCTTTACAGAGTAGAAATAAAATAACTTATATGATAAAGACCATTCTAAAACCACATGGAGTAAATTATAATGCAATCAAGTAATGGATAGTAAATTGTCCAAGTGAAAAAAAGGAAAATTTGGAGTATATTGAGATTCATTTTGTAAGTATGAGGGGCTATAAATATGGTTCTGATTTCCAGGTTTTGGAATGATTGTCTAACATGTTCCCAATGATTGTTGAGATACTTTTCAGAAATCCGAGTGGCAGTAACCTACAATTTTGTTGGACACAAATCCAGGCTCTCATGTACATTTATAGCAATGTAAGTGGTATAAAAATCTAAGAATGCTAGCTTTTATTTGTCATGCGAGATCAAGGAATGTTTAAGAGAAATCTTATTTTTGCTTTTTGAAAATTCAGTACTCAGTATAACAGTGGAGGAAATAGAAGGATTGACTTTTTCTAAAGCTCAGTGATAAATGACCTTTGGGAATTATAGTTTTTGCATTGGAAACAACTTTAAAAACACTTTATAATGTAAAAGTAACTTTTATTCACCTAAAGTAATTGCTATCTTGGAGGCTTACTACCTCCATTTCCTAAACTAGAAACTTCCAGGCTATATGCAGCTAATCTAGGCCTAGAATTTCTTTCTGCCTCTGAGTTTTATTTCTGAATAAGCTTATCCTTTCTAGCTCTTTCTGAATCCTGAATGGGTAGTTCAACTCACCTGTCTGTCTCAAAACTCCTCTCCAAGCTGACTGATTCAAACTGGTGTCTTTTGACTTCTGACTGAATTGCTCTGGTAGACCTCAAACTACATCAATGTTTTCTAATCTTCTGACTCTTGCTCATTCTCTGGATCATCGTTTTCATCTGTGTGTAGCTTGTTCTCTCTTCAACCTGTCACTGTAAAACTGTACTGGTAAAACTGCCTTCTACCTTTCTTTCTATGCATTGATACTTTTTTATTTAATTAATTTATTTAAAATACATCTCCATTGTTATCCCCTCACTTGTATCCTCCCATTCCTCCCCCTCCCTCCTTTTCCCCTCCCCTATATCTGTGACCGAAGGGAACCTCCCTCCCCACCATACTGTCTGATACTTTTTAAGTCACCTCTATTTTCTCTCTGTTCTCCCGAGAGTTGAGCATATCCTATTCAGGCATATATTTCCCTCCTTTGTCACTTTGTCTGCCTCTCAATTAGACATCACTTTCAATCGTGACTGCTCGCTTCTATCAACTAAGTTTACCTCCGTTGTTTGGGTTTAAAGGTGTGTACTAAAGGCATGTCTGTATTTCAGACATAGTAGCCATGTTGCTGGATTAAAATTCCTCTCCATTATAATATCTCTATCATTTAGCATCAGAGACAATGTAAACCTAAGCAGTATAATGGGAATCAAGTCCAAATCAGGTACAGGCATTCTATACCTGTTCTCAGAGGGATGTATCACAGTGTTTAGCAGATTGTGATGTTGTCAGAATTAAAATAGGTGAACAGCTTGACTACACTGAGTCCTTTGTAGATGGTTCATAATCAGAGACTATCACCTAAGGCTTAGGGTGAGGTCACTTTAAGATTTAACTAAGTGCAACAACATGTCCAGACTACTTAATAACAAAAGTTTTAAAGTGGCTCAGCAAACCAGGAACCTAATATGTGTAAAACATCCTCCAATTAGATTGTGGAGGGCGGATTTTGTGGGTCAGGCAAGAAATACACTATTACTGTATATTTGCCACTGTGCTAGTATTTTACCATAATGAAATTTAGAAATGGACTAGGAAATTTACTTAATAAATGAAAGAACCATCCCATTTGTGTTGTGATATGAAAAGTTATAAACCCAGGAATGGACAGTGAATGATCTTAGAACTTCAAAGCATAAGCCAGACAATAACTTAGAGAAAATACCATATGTTTGCAGGGCTGAAAACATTATAGTCTCCTTTTTAAAACTATCACTGTAAACATTCTCATTACTACATGCATGGTAGAGTTGGGTTATTAGTGGATGATGATAACCTTCCAGAATCTCAGACAAGGGAGAAAACAAAACAAAAGCAGATAGCAACAAACAGGTCAGACCTTCACAATTATATACATCTACTGGAAAACAATGAGTTGGAATGCAGCTACTATTCTGTCAAATATATTCTTTCTAACATTTGGTACTGACGAAAAAATAAAGTTAAGTTTGGCAAGGCAGGGATAGCAGAACACATATATCATTTGGGGGCAAAACCACACTGTTTCTTGTTATCAGATATGATCTACTTAGTGATTTTTCCTTGTAGAGGAATGTTAATTTAGAGCATGGCTATCTGGCAAGAAATCACATCCAAAGACTTTGTAGGTCTGTGTGATTTGTCTAGCAAAAAGATCACATCAAAAGATCCTCTCGGTCTGTGTGATCCAGCTGGAATACAAACATACCTGTAATTTAGGAGACAGAGGCAAACAGATCTGAGTTCAAGCGCATACTGGTTTGGAACAAGTATCAGGTAATGAAAAGCTTAGATCCAGGCATGGCGGTCCTTGCCTTTAGTCTGAAAGGAAGATAAAGTTAATTTATAGAAGGAAGCACCCATGCTTGAAAGTGATGTCTAATTGATTGAGAGAAAAGGTGGTGAATCATAGAAGATTTGACCGAATAGGATATGCCCAACTCTTGGGAGAAGAGAGAGGAAAGGGAGGATACTTAAGAAGCAGTTTTTCAGAGAGAAGAGGCAGTTTTACCAGGACAGTAATAGAGAGATGGGTTGCAGAGAGAGAACTCAGGTGAAGACAGAATGAGCCAGAAAATGCGAAGAAGCCAGAAGATTAGAGCAGACTGCTGATTAACTTTGAGGCCAAGCAGAGCAATTCCAGGCTGAGAGAAGCAGATTAAATAAATCAGCTTGGAGAAGAGTTTGAGACAGAACAGCTGAGTTGAAGTAGCCAGCTCAGAGCTCAGAAAGAACAAGAAAAGGTGAGTTTATTAAGCAGTAAGTCTTGTAGGCTACAACATTCTAGGTCTACATTAGATTGCATAGAAGCTAGAAGCTTCCAGGACTATGACCATATTTGTATTGTCTGCATTACCTTTGAGAATATAAGGAGCTCCTTTTTAATCTTTCAATTCCTTTATACATTTTATGAAACTTAGTAATTTGATTAGTATAACAAGAAAAAGTTATTAGCTCATGTGCAAACTGTTATATTTATTTCATGTTTATAGGTATGCTTAAATTTCAAACATAATAGTTATATCCCAAATGCTTTACTCAGCTGCTTCTTTTGTGTAGATATTTATAATAATATTTATGAAAATTATAAAATTCTACTGTTTTTTGTAACTATATGACCTCAGGACTGACCAGTTGGATAACAAGTTGGGGTACTCTCCCAAGGGGAAGACCAAGTCTCCCACTCCAAGCATTCTTGGCTGCATATAGCACCCTTCTGAGGGTTGAGAGCTCCCCGTTTTCTCCTTTCCATGTTAACTTGTCCATTGCTGTCTTTGCCGTCTAAAAAAAAAAAAAAACTATTTTATTTTAAATGGATTTGCTTTTGAATGTTTATTTTTTTAATAAACATGTTTTCTTAGTTAGGTTTTTGTTTTTATTTTTGTTTTTTGCTATGACAAAACAAACAAAACCAGCCACTACAATAAACAAGTTTCCCTTGTGACATTTTCACACACAGCCAGTTTGTGCTGATTCTTCCCCTCACCACGTTATTTTACACCCCTCCACTATCACTCTCTGCAGAAATCAACACGTCTCATACCTTCATTGCCACTTTCACAATAGAATTTTTATGTTGTGCTCCTTGCCTGCTTTCCTTCAAACCATTTCCTATGGATGCTTTTCTGGTCTTTTGACCTCTATGCACATGGTTTAACACATGTATGTACATAGGCTCTGCATATGAGAAAAAAATGTGACTGATGTTTGTCATTCTGTGCCTGTGTTGTCTTGGTCAATATTTCTAGTTCCACCTATTTCTTTGAAAATTACATTTTTCTTAACTGATGAATAAAATTCTGCTGTGTGCAAGTACTGTGTTTTTATTATACCTCCTCCTGTTGCTGAACATCTAGGTTGTTTCTTTTTCTTTACAGTATTGAATATGGGTATATCAGAATTTCTGTGGTGATGTATGTGCCCAGGAGAAAGTGTAGCTGTGCATTGTGGCGGCTCTATCTTTAAAATTTTGATTAAATTCCATGAGATTTTCCTAACAGTTATAAGTTTACACTTTTGCAAATAAATATTGAGAAAAAGATTCTTTCTCTCACATTCACATATTTATTGCCATTTGTTTAATATTTGAATGAAAACAGGTGTGCTAATTTCTTCTTTTAAAACAATTAAGGTTATTTTCTAGTTTAAATTTGGCTTTAATCAGTTGTAAATTCTTCATAGTTTGGTGAATAGCCAGGCCTTGAGACAAAAAATGCAATAGAAAACCATCAGAGTAGCAAGGTTTCCAGGTTATGATCTTTTGTATAGTGTGGAGAAAAAAACTCAAAGCTAATTCCGTCAGTGGATCTGGGCATTTACTTTCTCTGGCTTCCCTTGGTCTCCTTGTAAGCTGTACATGCCTGTCCACTTCTTCAGGAACATGTGGAAGGCTTGGCAGACATTTCTACATGTTCTGAAATGTCTGAATTTTCCAGTTTTGCTTACCCCAATGGTAACCAAGACAGCAGCTCTGTGAGCTGTTGATGTCCCTTCACCATCAAGCTAACCAGATATGACGAAGACGCTGGGTTTCCATTCTCCCAAAGATCAAGCCTGTGTCACTTCGTTTCCCAGGTATTCATCCTCATAATTTCCTTTGAACTAAGTCAATTTGCTGGTCTTACAACTCTATTTGAAGCTACTAAAAATAGGAGTCCAAAAACTTAAAAATATCACACACCCACTCATTCTTAGAATCAAAGTGCATGTTTGAAAATTTTTCGTCTTTTTTTAATTCATGTTTTTGTTGAATTTCTATGGCTTGTAAGTTTACATGACCTCATTTAGTTTTATTATTATTATGATTGTGCTTAAATGTGCTTGCTGCTGGATTTGGCATTTAATAAAATAAATTTCTTAATAGGTTTTCTTGTATTTATAGCATGGAAGAAACACTGGCATTTAACTGTCACCGACAACAGCAACAGCAAAATATTTGTGCTTCGACTAAAGTACAAATGATACAACTGTTAAAAAATAACCCAAAATAAAAAATTTTAAATGTCAACAAATAAATAACTTTTAACTTTATATGAGTTTTCTTTATTCTACATTGATATGATTTTACTTACATACTCATTACCAAAACAAACCTCCTTAACATATTGTATAACATCCGAGTAGTAAAATTCTCTTCTTTTTCTGCAGTGCACATCACTGAACCCAGGTCTGGAACAAGATAGAAAAATGTTCTACTACTGAGTTCCATCCCTAGCAGTTAACCTTTTATTTGAGTAAAGGCCCCATTAATGTGGGCATGCCTGCTTTAAGCTCACGTTGCATTCCATCAAGGCAGTGCATTTACAATATCCTTGCCTTCGGCTTCAGAGATATGGGAGCAATATGTGGTTTGCCAAGTTCTGGTATCAAAATTATCTGCTGAGGTTGTCACAATAAAATGTATTTTTCTTTTCTTTTCTTTTTTTTTAATTTTATTTTTATTTATTATCTTTTTTTTATTAATTTATTCTTGTTACATCTCAATGTTCATCCCATCCCTTGTATCCTCCCATTCCTCACCCCCCC
This sequence comes from Acomys russatus, assembly GCF_903995435.1. Taxonomy (NCBI): domain Eukaryota; kingdom Metazoa; phylum Chordata; class Mammalia; order Rodentia; family Muridae; genus Acomys; species Acomys russatus. Next base: position 24,481,024 of record NC_067154.1, on the reverse strand, counting down.
CCCATTTTCCCATTATTCCCCTCCCCTATGACTGTTCCTGAGGGGGATTACCTCCCCCTATATATTCTCATAGGGTATCAAGTCTCTTCTTGGCTACCTGCTGTTCTTCCTCTGAGTGCCACCAGGTCTCCCCCTCCAGGGGACATGGTCAAATGTGAGGCACCATAGTACTTGAGAAAGTCATATCACACTCTCCACTCAACTGTGGAGATGCTCCAGCACACAACAAGAAAATTTGCTCAACCATGTTCATAGCAGCCTTATTCATAATAGCCAGAACATGGGAACAGCCTAAGTGTCCCTCAGTAGAAGAGTGGATAAAGAAACTGTGGTACATATACACTATGGAATACTACTCAGCTATGAAAAACAAGGAATTCCCGAAATTTGTGGATAAATGGATTGAGCTAGAAATGATCATAATGAGTGAGTTAACCCAGAAGCAGAAAGAATCAAATGCTATATACTCACTTATATCTGCATACTAGCCCAAGGGGTATGTCCCACGAAAGCCTTCACTTACCAGGAAACTGGGACAGATGGGAAGGCATCCTATTGGGACTCTAAATGAGAGACGCATGGGAGAATAGCAAAATAAAAGGATACAGAGGGTCCTAGAAATCTACGATTATTTTTCTTTTCTTTTTGGCTCATTTTGTTTCTCTTATTTTCTCTTCTCTTCTCCTCTCTTCTCTTCTTTTCTTCTCTTTGTTTCTTTACTTTTCCTTTCATATATTTCTGAGATAGACTCTCGCTATGTAGATCTGCTTGTCCTGTAATTATCTATGTAAACCAAGCTGGCTTCAAACTCACAGAGATGCACCATCATCTGTTACCATGTACTGTGATTAAAGGCATGTACCACTTTTGCCACAAAGAGAAAAAGTTATACAAAACAAATCTGTGAAACTGAATTATTAGACATTCAAAAATATTCCTGTGTGGCAAATTTTCTTCATGGTACTTTGTAAAGAGTCAATTAATCAGTATAGTGCACAAGTCATTGTAGTATAACTTCTGGGCACACTCAGCATTCAGGATCTTTTCATGTATGGGGTTAAGTAGAAAGGGCTTTCAGATCATCTCAACTTTCACTAATTTGGCTTCTTTAGTGAAGTGTAGTGAATCACCTGGGTTTTGTTTATTTGGGTTTTTGTTGTGGTTTATTTATTTATTTTTTTGTAGATTGATTGTTTATTCTGTTTTTTTATGGGGAACTAATGATTGACTTCACTTTGGGATTTTCTTTTTAGGTCATAACGCAGAAGTTGAGTTCAAATTTACACTCTCCCTTATATTTATAATAGGTAAATGAGATCAAGTCATCTCTGGAGGGGTCAGTGGGCAAAGTGGTAAATAAATATTCAAAATGTCCACTCTTAGATAAAACCCCCAGTGGTAGAAGTGACATGGTACACTGAAATGAAAGAAGATATCAATTTTTACAATTAGTTTTTCTAGACAACTATTTCTCACAATGTATTTTAGTTAGATGAAGAAATTTTGAGCCAAAAAATTATTTGATCTTATATAAAGACTCATGTTTAATAATTGCAATCTTAATTATAAAGTCAATTAAACATGGTACAACACATTGAGTGAATTTATATACATAATAAATAAATCTTAAAAAAAACAAAAATAAATAAAGTGATAGTTGAACACTCAAATAATTGTGTCAATGACACCCTGAACACAGAGGGCGTAGTCCATTAATATTTCTTCTGCTCACGTTAATTTTCTGCCACTATTCTGATTGTAGTTTACCTGTTGACTAAAATCTGTCTACAAAGTGTAAAAAAGGAAGAAAAGGCCTGGTAATAGTGGGCTTTTCTATATTTCCAGGTGGTTAAATCTTAGAAATAAAAAAATATGTTATATAAATTTATTCTAAGATTGAAAATGTGTAATATTTACTGTCTTAAGAATAAAACATGAATTATTATCAGTTGCTAACATAGCAAACATGAGTTGGTCAGGAATTATATCTTCTATATATGTTTCAAATATCTAGCATCATACTTTTCCTTAAATAACTACTGTATGGATGAATACTTAGATTCCTTTGTGACTAACTGCAATTGCTACCAGATAAATTTGACCTTCTAAATGCTCCTGTATTAGAGGAATGTGGGTTGAGTACACGGTGCGTGTGATGTCTATAGCCACAATATTTTTATAGGCACCAGGTCCTTCTACAGTGATTCCGCCCAGAGTCAGGCGGTACTCATTATTTTCTGGCCTTACAGGACTAATAGGAGATTAGCTATTTGGACTTAGCCTAGGTCTCAGGAAGGACTTGTAAAAGAAAGATCTTCCCTTCCTTTGGATAAACTCCCATTTATCTTATACAACATACTAATTGGAGACTTCTGCCACACTAATGACTGCATAGTCCTATAGTATTGAAACAAAGGGTATATACCAACATAAATTTGTAGAAATCTTAAAAAGTCATAGAAAAAAAGTAACCTGTTTGAATGAAATGCCAATAGATCAGACCATGGAGAACAGAATAAGTGCCTAAACCTTCAGTGCTCAGACAAATGTACAAACTCCAAAAATCAAGCAACTCAGGAACAAGGACATACATTAAAGAAACTACCAATATATGGTATCACAAAGCTAAGAGATGGTGGGTGGTATTATTGAAGGGTGTAAAATATTTGTTTGTAGGGAAATTGAATGTGTATAAAGAAAACATAGGAACATGAGTCAACAATCCAACAGAGAAACTCAATAGAAAAATGGAAGCAAATGTAAAAGATAGAAATGAAATCATTGCCAAATTCTTTAAAATAATAAAAACATCTTTAACTTCCATATTCTGTAGGTTTCTGATGTTTTTGAATACCTTATCTAACTGTTTTACCTTATCTATCTATAGAATCATATCTATACATTAAAGCTAGGATGTACATTCTTGTGAAAAAAAATAGACTAGTAATTGACATGATCATGATTTTATCAGCTAACAATTAACTTGTATTACTTAATTATCTTAAGTAGCCTGTAATATCACTTTCAAAGTATTGGAAGTAAGCCTTTTACATTCAGAAGTTTAGATTCACCAAGATAGGAAAGATATTTTCTTCAAGGTTGCCAAATACAAATAGCCAAAGCACTACGAATGTATTATATGTATAATTCCTGATATATGTAAAGGAAACAATAATATATATTAATGAAGAAAACCTATGGGTACTAATAATATATATCATAATTAGAATTTCTATTGTTGTGAAGAGACATTACCACAGCAACTCTTTTATTTTATTTTATTAATTTATTCATATTACATCTCAATGGTTATCCCATCCCTTTTATCCTCCCATTCCTCCCTCCCTCCCATTTTCCCCTTACTCCCCTCCCCTATGATTGTGACTGAGGGAGACTTCCTCCCCCCCTTTTTTTTCACAGCAACTCTTATAAAAGAAAACCTTTAATTTGTGGGTGGCTCACTGTTTCAGAGGCAGGGAAGTAGTAGGTGTGGGTAGTATGTGCAGAGGTTGCCTTTGAGCTAAGGCGGAAGGGAAAAAGAAGGTAGGCCTTGAAGACACTGTGTTTTTATATCATATGTGCATTAGGAGAACACAAGACTCCTGGTGACAATGGAAGTGTGTCTCACTTTGGTGGCTAGTGATGACATAGCTGCTGTTCCTATGTTACTGAAGGCGGACTTCAGAGTGGGCGTCACAACAGTCAACTCTCATGAAGTGGGTTGAAAACTCACCACAGCTCTCCCAAGGTTCCTGAACAAAATCTGAGTACTGAAACCAGCTGGTAAACACAATAAAATGTAAAGACCTCATCCCTGTTAGGTAAATGGGAGCAAAGTCTGAGTGGACTATAGTGCATATTCAGTATATTTCATTTTTACCAGAGAAACTGTAGGAGAATTTCTAGAGCTAGGGTTCATAAGTAAAAACAGTAGAGATAGAGATTATATTTCTAAAACTTATGACACAAATTTTGAGTGAAAAACTAAAACCTTCATTTCTACATTCAGAAATGTGAAAATAATGGGCATTGCCTTTTTCTGAAGTGAAACAGAAAAGCAGTGTGGTGTTTTAATATCTAAAGTTTTAATGATTTCTTGTTGTTATCCAAAACTAATAACAGTAATTGGTATTGTTTTGAGGGTCCTTGAGTCACTCTTGACCAGATCAACAGGTAGCCTTCCATTAGAGGCACTATGATATTTGCTTGGAGGCATTAGGATTCTGGAAGGACGTTATCCTCTATTAGGGTTAGCTCCAAATGAAATAGACAGAGATAAATGTAGGTGTAGGTATTGGTATAAATTTATGTGTATATAGTTATATGTATCAATAAAGGAATATGTATAAAAAGCTTATAAAAATGTTGTTCTCCATAGGACTTTTTCAAATATACTTAGTTCTAGTTATTGCTCCTCCAGCCTCCTCTTCTATTTTACAACCCTAATGCATTACACTTCCTTCCAGATGATTTCCCCTTTAAATCATATCCCATAGGTTTTGCTGTGCCCTTCCCATAAAAGTCTTTCTTTCTCCCCCAGACCTATGACCACTTTATAATTTTCTAAGTTTGATGGGTATTCAAAGTTAAAACAGACATTTTGAGATTTGATTCTAGAATCCATCTATGAATACAATACCCTCATGCACAGCTGAGAAGTCACTGGCAGTTACTGAATTCTGAGGGAGCAATGTTTTGACAACTTGTAAGTTAAGAGAGCCTTACTGGATGTTCATGTTTCTTTGACTTATGGACAGCTCAAATTGAAATCTGTGTGTTGTAAGGAGGAACAGCGGACAGGAAGTCATTGAGTTGTGAGAAGATGGGGGAAAGTAATATCTGGCAAGAGTTTGGAGGGAATGAGTTAGAGACGATATGAACAGAATGCATTGTATGCATCCATAAAAACTTCAAAGCATTCATAAAAATATTATATTTTGAAAATAAAATAAAAACAAAAGCTAAGATAGTAGCTCTCTAGAGCAAGATGTGTGATTACCACTATTGTTTGATATTCAAAGAGTATGTGCTCCAAAATTTATAATTCTCACACTAATATCCTCGTGATTTTCTACATATGTTCCAGTCCTCAATTATATGTCATATCGTATTAGAGCTTGCTATTCTTCAGAATATGTGGATTAATAAATTAATTGATTTCCTTACAGCATAGACATAGATTCTGTACACGTTGTAGTTCAAAGTGAGATGAGAGAATGACAAATTAGGACCTTGTATAAGATATCTCCCTCTAACTACCACAGAGGATTGTAAAAATTAGTACCTATTCTCCCCATCCTGACAATAAGGCCTTATTGCGGAGGATAATACTTAACCAACCAAGTAAGTTTGACCTGGTGTCCTACTAGAAGACTAGTCTCACTACAGATTAGCATTCATGTGACTGGAAGAAACTTTTCATGCTTTTGAAGGAGAATCTTCAATATCACTCAGTTACAGAACCGAATCCTATAATAATAACATGACTGGAAGATACACCATAGCAATAGTGATACAAATATTTGAATAACCAATAATCAATTGGATTTAAGGTCCACTCCATGAGATAGAAATCATGTGTGACACTGGAGGAAAACTACTAGTAATTTTCAGCTATAGTAATGTGATAATAAAATGACTCCAAATAACGTCTTGCTATGCCCATAGAATGGTACATCTGTCAGCTCTGATAAAAAAAAAAAAAAAAAAAAAAAAAAAAAGCTTCTTCTTGAAGATTATGGTGTTAACATAGAACTTCTAACTGGACATTGCAAGATAGTGTTAGCTGTTTGAGCACTCAGCTTTAAATGGGATGTAGTTTCAAACATCTCCCATCAAGGCTCAGGGCCCTATAGAAAAGAGGGAGCCGGAAGACTGTTCGAGCAGAGATGAGGGAGAACTCTAAGGAATCAGTGTCATCCAGATACAGAGGACTTAAACACACCTGAATCCACAGAGACTAGGACAGCAATCCCGAGACCTGACCAATTTCAAACCAGACAAAATTCAAAGTTCCACGGTTAACTGAAAGCTGTTTGCAATTAATATCTTTTGAGAGAGGGAAAGATGATTTTTTTTCCCACTCCATTCTAGACTCTCTGTAAAATGTCTGTGGTAAGACATGCATGGGTCTTTGCACCTACTCCCACTGGCTCTACCAGGAAGCCTTTCTGATGGAGATGGAGGGCACCAGGAGAACATGGCCCACCGAATCAATGAATCAGGGATCATGTCGACTCACAGAAACTGAAGCAGGAAGCCAGAGACCTGCATAGGGCTGCACCAGGTCCTCTGCATTTATGTTAAAGCTGCTAACTTGGTGCTTTGTGGGACTCCTAAAAGCATAAGTACATGTACCTTTGGCTTTTTTGTCTGCTCTTGTGACCTTTTCCCCTCGTATTGATTCGCCTTTTCTGGTTTCTATATGAGAGCGTTTGCCTTATATTACTGGAACTTTTTGTTATGTTTGGTTGTTGTCTTTCAGAAGAGGCCTGCTCTTTTCTGAAGGGAAATGGGGGGGGGGTGAAACTAGGGTAGAAGGGAGGTGGAGGGGGCTGAAAGAAGTAGAGAGATGAGTGCATTGCATGATAGAAGAGTCTATTTTCAATTAAAAATGCATTCGTGTTTTTCTTGTGTGTTGGTTTGTTATTTTGTCTTACTTTTAAATATTGTTTTTGTTTAGATTTTTATTTTTTGTGGTTTTATTTTTTCCTCTGTGAGAGAGGGCAAGAATATGACATTGGGTGAATATGGAGGTGAGAAGGATCTGGAAGAAGTTGGGTGAGGGAATAAAATCAAAATATGTTATATGGGAAATATAAATAAAAGGGGATAGCTGTAATTGTTGGGTTATCTTTTTCTGACATATGACTGTATATCCTTTACCCAATTGTCCCCTTGCTACTGCAGTTTATTTTTCACATTAAATAAAAACAGCATCAAAAATAAAAAGAGAAACTATTGTAATCTTATGACCTGTATGCTGACAGTTCCATATGTTTTCAGCAAAATAAAGATACAAAATCAGGATTATGAAACAAGTCTTCACGTCTGAGAGATGTTTTGTAAATGTACTGTTGGCTGTTTGGTACAGCTGCCATTGTTTTTGATGGACAAGGACATATATCTATGAAATGAAACCAAGATAGTAACTCACTGTAATTCAAAAATAATAGCAACTATAAGGTACAATTGTTCAGCAAATGTGGTTTCTGAGGGAGTTATTAAGTTGATGTATTTTAATTCTGACCCACTCTAAAAGAATAAGGTTGTCATTCAGATGATGGGGTCTCACTTATTTTGTGCAACATTTTGAGTATCTTTTTCAGTCGTATCTAAAATTCATTTGGCAGTTGGGAAAAGGCCTCTGCTGCACAGCAGTCAGTCACCTACAATGAATCCAAGAACCACATCCAGACTTCAAATGTCACCACATTGCCATCTTACTGTGAATGGCTGAAATTTACTTCCCGTTGTTAGTGGAGCTGAAAATTGCCACAGGTTTCTACAGTTATAATGTATTGTCTAAACCAGAAAACACTTCCCAGATTGAATTGACCTTTTAAAAATAGCACTTTCATCTTTAGGATGCAGGACTAGTGCAATATTTTATTTAAAAAGGTTATTTAGTTATAGAAGTTGGGAAAGGGTAAGGAATTAGAAACAATTACTTCTATATATAATGCTTCTCTGTCACAAATAATAAAGGGGAACACAGAGCAATGAGCATTGAGTACTTAGCCATGTAAATACTATAGTGAAGATTATTCTGAACAATCCTTTCTTTACATGCACCAATAAGAAAAGTGTGGTATGAAGAGTGTGTGAAAAGTAGTTATTTTGTAAACTTATGTAACATGTCCTTTTGCTATTATACAGAGAGTGGAAAATTGACATGTTTTTTTTTCTTTTTTTTTTCCTTTTTTTTTATTAATTTATTCTTGTTACCTCTCAATGTTTATCCCATCCCTTGTATCCTCCCATTCCTCCCCCCCCCATTTTCCCATTATTCCCCTCCCCTATGACTGGTCCTGACGGGGATTACCTCCCCCTGTATGTGCTCATAGGGTATCAAGTCTCTTCTTGGCTACCTGTTGTCCTTCCTCTGAGTGCCACCAGGTCTCCCCCTCCAGGGGACATGGTCAAATGTGAGGCACCATAGTACGTGAGAAAGTCATATCACACTCTCCACTCAACTGTGGAGAATATTCTGACCATTGGCTAGATCTGGGAAGGGGTTTAAAGTTTACCGCCTGTATTATCCAATCTTTAGAGTGTTTCAATTGCATAATTTTTCATGTTGTAGAAAATAAATTAAAAAATTTAAGTTTGGTTAACTATGTAAATGAGTTTGATTATAATCAGTAATGATGCGGCTCATGAGATAAAAACAAAACAACGAAAATGCATAACAAATCATTCTGAAACACGCGACTTGAAAAGAGTGTTGTGTGTGTCTTATATGTTTCTCTTTTTTGTGTGAGTAGCCATGCATGGTAATGGTAAAACTATGATATATCACAGACAAAATTCTTGTGGAAACAATTTCAGAAGACTATTTAAAATACTTTAAAATACTGAATAGCAGAATTAAATTGAATTAAGTGATATTTAATTTTTTTTTTCCTTTTCCAAACCCTTTAGAATATCCCAGTTCTTGAAAGGGGCTAAACAGAGGTTACTGACAACACATGATGCATTGCAGATGTCAAGAGTTCCATTCCCTGAACCCACATGGTAGCTACAGCCACCTGTAACTTCAGTGCCTCAGTTGCCTATGTCCACTTTTGACCTCCTTGGTACCAGAAGTCCATGTGGAACACATACAAAAATGCAGCCAAAACATAACATATATAAAGTAAAACTAGAAAATAAAGTAAAATAAACAATTTTCTACAAATGTTTCTATGCCTGTGTGCTATAGAATAGCCAAGATTTAGTTACATTAACTATATAATTGACAACCATTGTTCTTAAGTTGTGAAAATTCACTAGCAAATGGAACACAGAAAATATTTGCTATACTGTCCTAAAAACATATTTCTCTCATAAGCTTGCCTCATTATGTTTTTAAATATATACCTTATGTTTTAATGAAATTCTTATATGCTTACAATGCATTTTAATATTTACTTCCCACATTGTCCTACCCACTTCTTCCAGAATATAACAAATTGTTCCCACTCCCAATTTCCTGTCTTTTTCATTTAATACCTTTTTTTAAAAACTAAAATAAAATTACATTGTTTTTATCCTTACTTTTCCTGTCTCCAAAAATTGCCATGCACCCCCTTTCTCTCTGTCAAATTCATGACCTATATTTCTTTAACTGTTGTTCTGTTGCTGTTGCTGTTGTTTTTGCTGGTGGTGATAGTGGTGATAGTGAATTGTGTGTATGTGTCCCACAATTATAAAACAACTTGTTCATTTTCTGTATTTATTCTTTATACGTGTCTTCTTCTTTTTATAACCACTCAGTATAATTAATGCTTCATGGGATTTAGTTTTTAGTGAGAGTTAGCAAAAGGAGAACATGAAAAGCCCAAACACCTGACCATTATTAATATGTGACTGAGGCTGCAGGAATATTTTGAAACTGACCAGTAGGAAAGTGTAAATGTTTGGGGCCAAACACCGGAATGTTAAGAAAGGCAGGGTTGAGAATATTAAAGATAATATTTGTGATCTCTCATTCAAATTTGTCTTCAGTATGCAGATCATAGCTTTGTATGTATTTTTACTGTGTATTTAAAGGGTTTTTAAAAGCCTCTTTGATCTAGCCCATTTTAAAAGGGATTTCCTATGACCTACATTGTTCCTTCAGGTCTTACTGATAATTTAAATTACTTTCCCTCCCTTACATGTGTGCTCAAATCAATTTTAAGCACAGGTCTTATCAAATTATTTCTTAAACGAATGAAATTATGCTGTAGAGAATAATTACATACAGAACAACATTTGAAAAATGAAAACACACATCAAATAGACAACTCTTTCATGTCATTAGTCATCACCCGTCACTGTGATGTGTTCCACTAAGCATAATGATCTACTCATTTCTCCTTTAGGCACGGCCTGGCCAGACAAGCCTCAGTAAATTAAAAAGGAAATAAACCAATGAGATTGAAAAAAGCAACAGATATTGCTACAGATTCTTGAGGAATTTTATTTTAGCAAACACACAAAAATATAAAGTTCATAATTACATCAGATGTAACTTTTATCTTAATAGGAGTTGTTTTATTATGCACTGCTTGATGCTTCTTATATAACAAACACTACTGTTTGCTTTTAAAAACGCATTTGATTTTCATACTGGCTTGGGTTTGATGTTTTAGGAGTGTAGGTAAAAGTATCCCTCAACAGTTTTAAAGCCACTTAAGAACAGGGATCCTATTCTTGGCATCTGTGAAAGCCCAATTCTCCAGGATGGATGAGTTGTTTGCTTAATTCATCTACTGCATCTTTGATCATTCCTGTGGTTTTGGGGTCAAAGCCACTCAAATGATTCAGCCTTTTATATGCCATTAAATTGTAATTCTAACTGTAGAATTTCATAACTGGAATAAAATAGGGCCTTCACATTTAAACTAATAAACATTCACTTGAAACATGTGTTTTTATGCATTCTGTCTGGCTTAGGAAATTCTTAGTCAAGTCTCAGAGGAGTTGAGAATTAACTCTTGACTAGGAATATGTACCAGCTTGAATGCTGACATAGAACTTTAATGAATTTCTGTCAAGGCCATTGAATTGCTGTTGCAGGTAAGAGGACAGCAATCTTAGTTTCACAAACTTTCACAGTTACTATCATGGTTCAATTCTGAAATGCTCCACAGAATCACGTGCTTGAAGACTTGGTCCCAAGCTGATGGTACTGTCAGGGGGAAGTTGTGGAACCTTGGTGGCACTTTCTAGGCAGGTTATGGAACCCTTCAGAAGTAGAGCATTGCTGGAGAAGGTACATAATGGGAGGTGTTCCAGGTTGCTTGTTCTCTCCTTGCTTCCTGGCAGTCGAATTGGCTTCACCTTCTGTGTTGTGATGGACTGTATACCATTTGTTTGTGCAAGCAAAATGAAACCTTTCTCCTTTAACCTACTTTTTTCAGAATAATGTCTTATAGTAACAGAAAGTTAGGATGTATTGAGGGTACGTATAAGTTTCATAATTACTAATAATTTTATAAATGCTACATTTTATCTTCAAATTACTTAATTTTGATATTTTGACAGTGTATAAAAGGGGTTTTTCTCTTACAATATTTTCTAAATGTTAGAGAGATAAACTGTTATTAAATGCTAATTGAAGTAATTAAGTGCAACAAATTTGCTAACCATTCTTTCTCAGTGTAGCAAATGAAACTGCCCAGCTAAACTTACTTACAACAAATGAAAAGTTTTGTGGCCTTCTTTGTTACTTCAGACAAATAAATATCTTTTTTATCTTAAATCTACTTAAATCTGTCACATATATTTGAAACATTATTTCCTCATACTGGAATTATAACCTTAAAAGGGCAAATAACACTTCATATAGAGTTCTGGCATATGAATATTAGAATAAAATAATTTAATTTTAGAACCTGAACAGCATTTGAAATGTTTCCTATTTTCTAAAGTTTTGAGCAATAGTGTCTCAACTATGGTTAAGCATCATGTGCTATAATGAAATCTCAAATTTCTCAGTGTCTTCTTAATTTTTAACTACTTGTCCTCCATTATAGTTTCTCATTTATCTGAAATATAGGAATCTGGGCAATGAATTGTTGAGTGACCGGTTTTTTTTGTTTGTTTGTTTTTTGTTTTTTGTTTGTTTGTTTGTTTTTTACACAAGCCGCAGTTACCAGGCACCCAACAAGCCTCAATATGTCATGTTGAGCTGTGTAGCAGTAGATAAACCATAGTCAAAATGTAAGAGTGTGTATTTAAAAAGAAAATCAAACTGATCATATATTTCCATAAACATGAATTCTGTAAGTAGGCAGGATCTTCTTTATTGGCATACAGGATGTTGTTTCAATTAATTATGTATTATGTGAATTATTGCTTTTATTTCATATTTTATCTAATGCATTTGTTTCAGAGATCTAATTTAAGTGAAGTCATTACAATGAATTAAAATTAAAGTTGTTGACACAGTTAATTATTTTATGTTTTGTAAGTCCCTACAATTGAATTATTTGTTAATGCAGACATTATACCTCTGTATGCAGGCAATATCCTGAGACTGAATAAATGGAAATTGTACTTCCCTTAGTTCCTTTGGCCTCCTCTGCAAACCTCATTTCTAAAATATGGAATAAGGGAGATAAGATGACAGTTCCCTTTGGAGTGCATCAACATTGGACAATAAAATTATGATATCAAAGATGAAGGTCTGTGACCCCAATTGTGTCATCTCAGATTTGTAGAGAACCATTGTAGAATGGCCTGCTTGGCCTTGCTGTTGCTTTCAACAGTTAGTGTACAAGCATTTCAGAAACATTTTGAAACTAAGCATAATTTCTTTCAAAATCAAGCTCTTGGGATGATTTAAATCTTTTAGCCAAGTGGAACATTTCTACATCCTGGAGGGTTAATAGACCACACAGCCCATAAATTTTTGAATCCTCCAAATGATATAGAAACTCATATTGAATACATGGGTGTGGGAGGTTATAAAAAGATGAAGATGTTTATAAAGTTACCACTGAATCATAAAATTGAATGATGAATGCCCAGGAATAAGAGTGGTCATATTAAGAATAAATTTTTAAAGTGGCCATTTATATCCTATATTATCAAATTCACTATTCTAGATGTACATATATAAGTTCTTTATAGATCTATCATGGCTATACCAGGGTAAGAAATATGAAGTGAATACTCTTTGCTGTGAATATACCATAAGAGGAAGAGATTTTTTTTTTTTTGAAAAAAAGTTAGGGTAGACGTTTGAGTATAGTATAGTTTGTTCCCATTCAAGCTGGTAATAAGGCTTAAAATTGCATTTTGAAACTTCATAAAGTAGATACTAATAGTAGATACTTGAAACATAACCATGAATGGATTAATGATTTTATGCAGGAATTTGTTGGTTACTATAGTATTCCTATCTATTTCCTGTCTTCTGCTTATGACCTGTCATTTGCATCTCTGAATTCAACACTGCATTTTTCTCATCAAAAAACAAAGAAATGCAACATTCTGTTCTTGGACTTTCTAGCTTCCAAAATTGTAAGGATTCTTTCTCTTTTACAATTTTTTATTAAATATTTTTTATATATACATTTATATTATTACACATATATACAATAAATTACTTACAGCAAGAAGAACCATGAAACAATCAGGAATTATATAAATGTTACAACCTTAGTGTTTGGCTATTTGTATTTAACAATCTTGAAGAAAATATATATCTAAAATTCTGAATGTAAATCAATCTCCATCACATCTTGTCATTATCAACTTAAAACATCTATTTAGACCTAAAAAGATCTTAACCGCTAAAAACTAAGCTTCATTGTAAAACTAAGCTACCTGGTCTTCAACTCCATCAGAGACTTGAGAAGGGATAAACTTCATTACCTGAGTATGCCAGGAGTGCAGGTTAGTAGGTTTCCAAATGAGAAGATGACAGAGACAGTTTTCAACATGAACAGTCACACGATACTCTTTATTATGTTGCAGAATCCTCTTCAGCCTTCTGGCCCAATATATCTGACAGATATATTTGTGAGGCAGGAATTATTGAAGATTTGCTTACCCTGTCTTGGCAGAGTTTGGCCATTGACTCTGCCTGCATCCAAACTTGCCCTTTTTTAGGCAGAATTCTGTCTGTGGTAGAAACCAGGACATTTTGCACAGTGGCTGCTTTGCCACATTTGAAAAATACCTCCATAAGGAGGTTCTTTGATGCTCATCATCTTCTTTGAGGTAGGCTGCATATTGCCAGGAGTTAACCTGTCTCTGTATCTTTGAAATAATAGAACATCTTTAAGTGCCATATTCTGTATGTCTCTGGGACTTTTGAAGACCTTATATAACTATGTTGGCTTATATTTCTATAGAATCATATCTGTCTGTTATACCTAGGATGTACACTATTGTGATAAAAATTGACTAGTATGATATGACCATGATTTGATCAACTAATAATGAACTCGCATGATATACTTATTCTAAAGAGCCTGTAATAGCACTTTCAAAGTATTGGAAATAAAACTTGTATTATACTTCAGTTGTATATGCACAATACCTCAATTAGAATAGAAATATATGTGTTATGTGTGACAAATAATCTTAAATTTGAATTCTATACCAATGTATTTAAAATTATAATTATTTTCATATTTTTTTGCAAAATTTTATACCAGTGAATTAAAAATAAGTTTGTGAGTAACAATTAAGGGATTAAGTTGAGGTGTAGATTCACTAACCGATTTTTGTACTATCATCCCTATGTAGTTCTGTACTCTCCTTCTTTCTTTTTAACGCCTATCTCAAAACTTAAGAACACAAGATAAAGGAAAGAAGAGACATCCCTGAGTCCAACTTGTTTTCTCTCTAAATAAGACCAATAATAACTTATTACCAACTCTCAATGAAAATAAACGGCTATCACCTAAAAAACAAGCAAAAACCTCCCAACCCCCCTTAAGGGAAATGGAGCCTTCTTCTTTATGGTTTCTTACACCTTATTTGGGTAAATAATACCTTTGTAGGAGCCCAAATACAATTGTGGAAATGGTTAAACAATCTAGGAATAGCATTTGTGGTCCAGTTTCTAACTGTTGAAAAATTCAAGGCTTAATTAGAGCCCTGGGTAGGACAGTCTGAAATGTTGAACCAATTAGGATTAGAAGCTTTCTTTGAAGCTGTCCTATTCTGATGAGAAACAGCAACTGAAGCACTTGGTGCTGGAACGTGAAGGATGCAGGATGTTAGTGTCCAGCATGCTGAGAGGACTGAATCCTGTCAGGTCTGATCCAGCAGCTGGAGAGATGGTTCAGACATATCAGTATAAACTTCTTTCCTGATAATTTATTTAATCTTGGCTGTTCTGTTGCATCCTCAGAAAAATGAACTGAAATAGTAAGTTTTGTAAAGACTTGAAGAATTGAAGGAAGAATTGAAATCACCAAGGGAAATTACAGACAAGGGACTTGGGTTGAGTGAGGAAACCCAGTGGGGGACACGATACCTTGCAAAGGTAGTCATAGTGTTTAAGACAAAAATAGATGAATGTTTGTGAAAACAGCCAACATCAAGTTATTTTTCTGATTACTAGAGTATATAATGGCCTCTCTTCTCAGTACAAAGCCTTTTATATTCCAAAGTCTAGATTCTCCAAACTTTCTGTTTCTATTTTCTGACCCAAACTCTTTCCTTTCTGCTCTCTACACACTGATTTATTTCCAAACTTCATTGGAAAAAAAGTAGGGGTGTACCTGTGAGGAGTAGGAGGTGAATAGGATAAAATATACTGTATTAAATTCTCTAAAAATAAAAATATTTATTAAGAAGTCATAATATGAGAAATTGATGACAGACAAGGCAAGATGATAGAATATATTGGCATTTACATTTTCTGCTTAATTTTGCCACAAATATATCTTTTAAATATTTTTAGTTGAATGTACGAGAGAAAAATACCAAAATTTGTGTGAGAACATTGAGTAAACAATGTTTTTCCACAACATTAGTTGGACTCATGCATAAAAATTGAATGAATTGCCTGTGAAGACAAATGCCTTTGACTTCGAAACATCAGGAATTCCCTCCTTATCTTGTATCCATATATAGAATATTTCATCCCTTCAATCTAGTAGTTCTCAACCTTCCTAATTCTTTAATAAAATACTTCATGTTGTGGTGACCCGCAACTATAATATTATTTTTGTTGATACATCATAATTAATTTTGCTACCATTATGAATTGTAATGTATATAATGTATGTAGTCATAACTAAATACTTTTGAAAAAGAGTTTATCAAAAGTTTAGTGACCCACAGGTTGATAGCCTTGATTAAATGTTCAATTTGCATTAAATATCCACAAGTATATTTTCTGTGTGAAACAATGCAAAAAGCATCATTTTTCACACTTCTTACCATGGATCATTTGATAATATTAGAACTATCTATAACATGTTTAAAATAAAGTGAATAGAAAACTTCATTTTTGAGCATAGATTATCTTATATTAAAATTACCCAAACAATACATAGTATTTTGTAAGTAAATTAATTATTGCCTCCATAATATAAAATAAGTTTCATGTAAGATGGACATGGTGACTTATAAAATAGGGAGGTTACTGTAGACATACAACCAATAATTTTACATGAAGCAGGGCTAAAGTAGAAGAATCTGTCTAGAAAACATAAGAAATACAACATACAAGCTCTTGCAAGATGTTGACAGTGAGTGCCAACTGCATCTGAGTAGAGGAAGATCAGAGACTGGGAATCCAGTGAGTATCCTGGCCATTGACTCAAACACATTGACATTGGAGTTTCCAGAATGGGAGGTGACATCACAGGAGCTGAGGACACACATATCCAGCATCTTCCTTCTCCCAGATCCCCAAACTCCACTTGCAGTCCTCTGTGCTTTCCTTCTACTCAAACACTTGATGCAGAGCCCCCATTTCAAGGAATGCTCTGCTCCACCTACCAGACCTGGGATTTCTCCAGATTCCTCAATTCTCCAAGGGCAGCATCTTGATCCAGGGAGACAACATCTTAACCTCCAAATCATGACTGTATAGGTGGAGACAGGCTTGAAAATATGAGGACTTCAGGACTTCAGAGACTTGCAGATCCAGCCTTAGATTCAGCTCTTCCCAAGATGGGAATAGACAACCAAGGAGCTGGGGATACACAGTAACAAGTCACCTGCAGCTCTGTCCCAAGTCAGGGAATTCCACATAGTCCATGTCTTGGCCACCTGTTCTTTCCTCCTAATGTATCACCCCACTATCACCAAGGGACAGATCATCCAAAAAGAAATTAAAGGGATAGATAATAAAACTAACAGAGGTCATGAATCACATTGTCTGAACAGGCATCTACATAACTTTTCAACCAAACATAAAAGAAAATACTTTCTTCTTAGCACCATATGGAACATTCTCCAAAACTGACCATTTAGTCAGTCACAAAAGAAACCTCAGCAGATACAAGAAGATTGAAATAACCTGTTTCATCTTATCAGACTAGCATGGATTAAAGCTAAAACTCAAGAACAAACTCAAAGAAACTGAACAACTCCTTACTCAATGACCACTGGGTCAAGAACTAAACAAAGAAAGTAAGAACATTTTAGAATTAAATGAAAATGAATACACAACCCAAACTTACTGGACACAATGAAAGCAGTGCTAAGCGAAAAGTTCATAGCACTAAGAGTCTTCATAAAGGATATGAAGAGATCAGATACTAGCAATTTAGCAGCATACTTGAAAACTTTAGAAAAAAAAAAAAAGAAGAAGAAGAAGAAGAAGAAGAAGAAGAAGAAGAAGAAGAAGCAAACACTCCAAACACAGTAGACGACAGGAAATCATCAAACCCAATGCTAAAATCAACTAATTAGAAACAAAGTGGACAATAAAAACAATCAATGAAACCAAGAGAAAAATCACACTTTGAGAAAATCAACAAGATACAAAAACCCTTAAACAAGCTAACTAAAAGGCAGAGGGAGTGTATCCAAATTAATAAAATAAAAAAAATTTAAAAAATAAAAAAAAGGGGGGGATATGACAGCCAACTCTAAGGAAATTCAAAAAATCATTAGGTCTTACTTCAAAAGCCTATATTTCACTAAATTGGGAAATCTAAAGGGAATGGATGGTTTTCTTGATAGATTTCACTTACCAGAGTTAAATAAATATCAGATAAACAATTTAAACACTCCTATAAACAGAAAGTAAATAGGAGCAGTCATCAAAAGCTTCTCAAACAAAGCCTAGGGTCAGATGATTTGAGTAAAGAATTCTATCTGACATTCAAAGAAGGGCTAATATCAATATTCCTCAAACTATTACACAAAAACAGAAAGAGAAGGAACATTTCTAAAGTCATTATATGAAGCCACAGTCACCCTGATACCTAAACCAAACAACGACTCAACAAAGAATGAGAGCTTCAGGTTAATTTTACTCATAAACATTGATGCCAAAATAATCAATAAAATACTCAGAAACTGAATCCAAGAAAACATTAATTTCACGATCCACCATAACCAAGTAGGTATCATCCCAGGGAGACAGAGGTGGTCCAACATATGAAATTTCATCAATAGAATGCACCATATAAAAAGCTGAAAGAAAAAAAATTATATGATCATTTCCTTTGGTGCATAAAAAACCTTTGACAAATACAACACCCCTTTATGATGAAAGTCTGGGAGAGATAAAGCATAAAAGGGCTATAACTAAATATAATAAAGGCTATATATAGCAAGCCAATAGCCAAGATCAATGTAAATGTTGTGAAACTCAAAGCAATTCCACTAAAATCAGGGACAAGACAAGGCTGCCTACACTTGCCATATGTCTTCAATATATTACTAGAAGTTCTACCTAGAACAAAAAATGCAATTTAAGAAGATCAAAAGAATCTAAAAATGGAGAGGAAGAAGTAAAATTGTCAGTATTTGCCAATTTATTGTAGTATACATAAGTAACCCCAAAAATTCCACTAGAGAACTCCTATAGCTGAAAAAGACATTGAGCAAAGCAAAGCTTCTGGAAACAAGATTAGAATTGAAAGAACAATTCTAAACATCATATAGAAAAATGAAATATACAGAATAACTAAGAAAATTCTACACAAAAGAAGAACTGGTGGAGGTATATCCATGCCTGCTTTCAAGTTATACTACAGAGAAATAGTAGTAAAAACTACATGGCATCGGCATACAAATAGGCTGGTTGATCAATAGAATTGAATCAAGGGCTCAGGAATAAAACCACACACCCATGGACACTTGATTTTTTGACAAAGGTGCTAAAACCATACAGTGGAACAACGACAGTATATTTAAATTTTTGTGCTGGTCAAACTGGATGTCTTCATGTAGAAAAATACAAATAGATCCATATTCATCACCCTGCACAAAATTCAAATCCAAGTAGATTAAAGATGTGAAAATAAAACCAGACAAACTAAATCTATCAGAAGACAAAGTGGAAGAATCTTGAACTCATTGACACAACTTTCTGAACAGAACAGCAGCAACTCAGGCTGTAATATCTACAACTAAAAAATGGGACTTCTTAAAGCTGAAAATATTTTGTAAGCAAAGGACACTGTCAACAGAGTTCATTGATTGGGAAAAAAATCTTCATGAATCCTACACCTGAAAAATAAATAATATTAAAATATATATAAAGAGCTCAAAAATTTAAACAATAAGCATAATAACCCAATTAAAAAATGAGACCCAGAACTGAAAAGAGAATTCTCAGTAGGAGAATCTCAAATGGGTGAGAAGCACTTAAAGAACTGCTCAACATCCTTAGTCATCAGGGAAGTTGAAACCAAAATGACTCTGAGATTCCATCTTGCACTAGTCAGAATAACTAAGATGAACATCTATGCTCCCAATACAAGGGCACTCACATTTTTAAAAGATCTATTAACAAAGCTTAAACCACACATCAATCCCCACACAATAATAGTGGGAGACTTCAACACCCCACTCTCACTGAAGGATAAGTCATTGAAACAAACTAAGTTGAGAAATAATACCATTAACAAATACCATAAATCAAATGGATCTAACAGATATCTACAGAAATTTTCACCCAAACACAAAAGAATATACCTTCTTCTCTGCACCCTATGGAGCCTTCTCCAAAATTGATCACATCGTAGGTCACAAAGCAAGCCTCAACAGATACAAGAGGATTGAATTAATACCTTGTACCATATCAGATCACCATGGTCTTAGGCTGCACTTCAACAACAACAGAAATAACAAAAAGCATACACACACACATGGAAACTAAACATATCTCTGTTTAATGATGTCTGAGTCAGGGAAGAAATTAAGAAAGAAATTAAAGACTTCCTGAAATTCAAGGAAAATGAAGGAACAACATACCCACATTTGTTGGATACATTGAAAGCAATGCTAAGAGGAAAATTCATAACACTAAGTGCCCTTATAAAGAAATTGGAAACATCGCACATAAGCATCTTAAGACACAACTGGAAGCCCTACAAGAGGAAAAGAAGCAGAAACACCCAAGAGGAGTAGAAGTATGAAAAAAAAAATCAAACTCAGGGCTGAAATCAATAAATTAGAAACAAAGAGAACAATCCAAAAAATCAACAAAACCAAGAGCTGGTTCTTTGAGAAAATCAACAAGATAGACAAACCATTAGACAAATTAACTAAAAGGCAGAGAGATAGTATCCAAATCAACAAAATCAGAAATGAAAAGGGAACAGAACAACAGACACTGAAGAAATACAAAGAATCATAAGATCCTACTTCAAAGGCATGTATGCCACAAAATTTGAAAATCTAAGGGGAATGGACAATTTTCTTGATCAATTCCACTTGCCAAAATTGAGTGAAGAACAGATAAGCAAGCTAAATAGTACCATTTCCCCTATAGAAATATAAGCAATCATTGATAGTCTCCCAACCAAAAAAAAAAAAAAAAAAAAAAAAAAAAAAAACCGGGGCCAGATGGTTTCAGTGCAGAATTCTACCAGGCCTTCAAGGATGAGCTAATACCGATACTCTTCAAGCTACTACAAAATATACAAATGGATGGAACATTACCAAATTCTTTCAATGAGGCCATAGTCACATTGATATGTAAATCTCACAAAGACCCAAAAAAGAAAGAGAATTTCAGACCAATTTCTCCTATGAACAGGCATGCAAAAATTCTCAATAAAATACTCACAAAATGAATACAAGAACACATAAAAAAATATCATTCACCATGACAAGGTAGGCTTCATTCCAGCCATGCAGGGGTGGTTTAATATATGAAAATCCATCAACATAATCCACCATATAAACAAACTGAAAGTAAAAGACCACATGATCATCTCCTTAGATGCAGAGAAAGCATTTGGTGAAACCCAACACCCATTCATGTTTAAAGTTTTGGAGAGATCAGAGATACAAGGCACATACCTCAAGATAATAAAGGCTATATACAGCAAGCCAATAGCCAACATCAAATTAAATGGAGAGATACTCAAGGACATTCCTCTAAAATTGGGTACCAGACAAGGCTGCCCACTTTCTCCATATATCTACAATATAATACTAGAAGTTCTAGCCAGAGCAATAAGACAACAAAAGGAGATCAAGGGGATTTAAATGGGAAAGGAGAAAGTTAAAGTATTCCTATTTGCAGATGATATGATAGTGTACATAAATGACCCCTAAGTTCAACCAGAGAACTCCTACAGTTTATAAACATCTGGCTGTATACAAAATTAACTCAAAAGGGTCAGTAGCCTTCCTATATACAAATGGCAGTAATGCAGAGGAAGAAATTAGGAAAACTACACCCTTTACATTAGCCACAAGCAATATAAAATATTTAGAAGTTACTCTAACTAAGCAAGTGAAGGGCTTGTTTGAAAAAAATATTCAAAACTCTGAAGAAAGAGATTGAAGATGACCTGAGAAGATGAAATGATCTCCATTGTTCACAAATTGGGAGAATTAACATAGTAAAAATGGTCATCTTAGCAAAGTCATTTACAGATTCAATGCAATCCCTATCAAAATATCTACACAATTTTTTAAAGACATTGAAAGTTCAATCCTCAACTTCATATGGAAAAACAAAAACCCCAGAATAGATAAAACAATCTTGCACAATAAAAGATCTTCCAGAGGAATCTCCATACCTGATCTCAAGCTGTACTATAGACCAACAGTAATTAAAACAGCATGGTACTGGCACAGCAATAAGCTGGTTGATAAATGGAAATGAAGCAAAGACCCATAAATGGATCCACAGACATATAAATACTTGATTTTTGACAAAGAAGCCAAATCTATTCAGTGAAAAAAGGATAGTATATTCAACAAATGGTGTTGGTCTAACTGGATGCCTGCATGTAAAAAAAAATGCAATTAGATCCATATTTGTCACCATGCACAAAACTCAAGTCCAAGTGGATCAAAGACCTCAACATAAATTGAGAGACACTAAATTGGTTAGAAGAGAAAGTGGGGAAGAACCTGGAACACACTGGCAGAGGAGACAACTTCCTGAACAGAACACCAACAGTCCAGGCCTTAAGGTCAACAATTAATAAATGAGATCTCATGAGTCTGAGAAGCTTCTGTAAGGCAGAAGATACTGTCAACAGAACAAAGTGACAGCTTACAGACTGGGAAAAAATCTTCACCAACCCTACATCTGACAAAGGTCTAATATCCAAAATATATAAAGAACTCAATAAATTAAATACCACCAAATCAAATGATCCAATTGAGAAATGGGGCTCAGACTAAACCGAGAATTCTTAACAGAGGAATATCGAAGGTCTTTGATCCATTTGCACGTCAGTTTTGTGCAGGGTTATAGATATGGACCTATTTTCGTTTTGCAATATATAGCCATCCAGTTAGGCCAGCACCATTTGTTGAAGATGCTAGCATTCTTCCATTGTACGGATTTGGCTTCTTTGTCAAGTGTCCATAAGTATGTGGGTTTATTTTTGGGACTTTGATTCGATTCCATTGATCAACCAGCCTATATTTATGCCTGAACCTATGAACCAGAAACTGTGCCTTCCTATGGGCAAGTTTCTTAAATAGAAGAGGACAGATTAATATTATGTTGAGAATATTTCCCAATCCCATCAAATAAACAAACTCATTTTAATATGATCACACAGAGATATTTTTTTTCTTTTTTTTTTTATTAATTTATTCTTGTTACATCTCAATGTTTATCCCATCCCTTGTATCCTCCCATTCCTCCCCCCCCCATTTTCCATTATTCCCCTCCCCTATGACTGTTCCTGAGGGGGATTACGTCCCCCTATATATTCTCATAGGGTATCAAGTCTCTTCTTGGCTACTTGCTGTCCTTCCTCTGAGTGCCACCAGGTCTCCCCCTCCAGGGGACATGGTCAAAAGTGAGGCACCAGGTATGTGAGAAAGTCGTATCATTCTCCACAGTTGAGTGTGATACGACTTTCTCACAGAGATATTTTTAAAGCCCCATCTGCAATTTGTATATTTTACTTCTCATCCCATAGTTGGAAGACACCATACAAGCCAGTGAGATTTGTCAAAATATTTTCATTTACTAAATTGATAACCATGTAGCAGCTAAATGACAACAAGTCTTGCTAGATTTTATTGAGTGGGAGAGAAAAGAAGAAGCCCTCTAGCTCTCAACTGTGGTAATTAAAGGGTAAGGAATAAGTTAACAACTAGGTTTCACTATAAATGCTATAGAGTTAACTCAAGGGTTAAGAATACTTCCTGCTTTTGCAGAAGACATGAGTGCAGTGTCTAGCACCCTGTTATAGATCATAAACTTCAATATATCCAGAGAATATATCATAGTCTTGTTTCTCAAGGAAACCTGAACTCCACATATAGACATGAATATACATAATTCAACATGAAAAACTTCAATTAAACCAAGATATAATTTAAAAATACAATGTATGTATTTTCAGAAAGAAGTGATCAATGTTGATGTTACAGTGACTATGTGTAAACACAATGCCCTGGGGAGTTAGTGTGATCACAAAACAATAACATGTATGTAAATGAGTGCCTTGAAAAGAATTTTAGAAAAGCTGGAAATGGTTACTTGTGCTTATAAATCTCAGCAAGTCTGAAATAGGGACAAGATGACAGAGAGCTTAAGGTCAACCTCTATGACATAGAAAGATTTTGTCCTAAAACAAAATAAACCAGCAAAACATTTGTCAGAGAGAGCTCCTGTTCCAATTGCTAGGGGACCTTCATGAATACTGAGCTGCCCAACAACTCATATATGTAGGGGACCTACTTCCAGTCCCTTCTTCATCTTTGGTTGGTGTTTCCATCTCTGTGAGCCTCGTGGGCATAGGTTAGTTGATTCTGTTGTTCTTCTTGTGGAGGTCTCCTCCTCTCCAGGTCCCTCTGTCTCTCCCCCAACTTTTCCACAAGACTCTCTGAGCCATTCCTAATGTTGGGCTGTGTGTCTTAGCATCTGTTTCTACATGCTGTTGGGTGGAATCCCTCAAAAAATGCTTGTGTTTGGTTCCTGTATGCTTTTGGATCACTTTCCCCTATGTGGGCTGCCTTGTAGGCCTCCGTGGAGGCAGATGAGCTTAGTCCTCATAAGACTTGATGTGCTGGTTGACGTTTTATAAGGAGGGGACTACCCTTTCCTGAAAAAAAGGGGAGGAGGAATGAGGGAAGAGGATGAGATGGTGGTGCTGCGAAGAGAGGAGGGAGGCAGCTGAGATTGGGTGTAAAGTAAATAAGTAAATAAAAGGAATTAGATGTTAGTAATTCATTTTTGCCATTTTTTACTTTGTACTGCAGTCATAAAAATCACTCGATTTAAAGTTTAGGATTACCATAATTTATATGTTCTTAAGATTAAATTAAATTAATATATACACTTTAATCACTTTGTGAATTACTATGTATCTCAACAAAAGTCTAAATAAGTATAGTTCTCCACTGCATTTTTTTTTATTGTTCTGATTTTATCTTTTCATGTTTGTTAGCATGTTTCTGGTTTTTTCTATACAATTCTGCCAAGATCTCATGTCTTTGATAACATTCTTCTAGCTCTCACCTCTTGGGATATATAATTGCTCTGTATGCTTTCAAATAATTATTTAATTCACTTAAGAACTCTTATCATGTATTATGGCACCATAGAGCACTTGCATCTTTCTCTGCAATTTATAGATAACCTTACTTGAAGTAAAAATATTATTTTAATATACTTGTATTATTTCTTTTTCTGCTCTGTTCTTAGTAATTTCAATTGTAGATACCTTTCTAGAGAAAGTGAACACAATTTACATGGTTGAAAAATTACACTGGAAATTGTTGCTGTTAGTTGAAGGTAATGGGAACCTCGCCAAAGGAAGTTTACTGGAATGTATGCCACCAAGTTAAGTGAAAATATGAGGGAAGTAATCAACACCTTTCTGATGTTGCCATCTGCTTAGATAAAGGAGGCCAGGGCATATATAAATGTCCCCATTTGGAAGAACATAAGTTTAATTTCAGCACCTTTCCTGTACCTAAATAAGTTTCATCCTCAATTATAATATAGAATACACCCAAATCTGAATAGTTTTTCAGTTTTGACTGTGTTTGTAGAATAATTCTAGAAGCATCTGCCTACATTTGAATGATGCCTGAAGACTGAAAATAAAGTCAGACCATTATTAGAAACACCTTGAAACTAAGATGTATAAATAATTTTAATAAAAATTGTCTCAAAAAGCAGAGACAATATGTCTTACACACAAGTGCAGTTGTCAATAACAAAATTAATCAGTAAAGAAAATATCAAAGTCTGTTTTATTAAGTTTAGAAAACATAGCAAAAAAGAACAAGCTTCATTCAATAACTGTGTGCAGTGCTTTTCAAGAAAATTACACAGAGTGTGTGTCAGAAATTACTTTCATTTCTGTTTAGTTCCTGTTTCCATTTTTAAAACATTAAAATTATTTTAAATAATACATGAAGCTCATCATCAAAAAATCTTACAGTATTTTTCTTACTTTGTGAAGTAAGTCTAGGTTTTAATTTAATAATCTGGCCATTACCTATTACAACATATGGATGTAGAATTAATTTAGCTTATTATAACATCTAATTCAATACCCCAAAATTAAGTACATGTGTTTGCTCATTTTCTCAGGGTTTACCAAAGACAAAAAGTATAACAAAGACTCCCGTATGTTGCCAAGCCCACCTCCAAGGAAATTTTGTGCTTAGTACTGAATTGATTAAAGTAAATTACAGAGAGAACAGTTTTATTAGTAAGAAAGTGCCAAACCTTAGTAAAGGCAGTTTCTAGGTATGATAATTATAAAATTACATGAAAGTATTTATTGGGTTCACAGAAAGCCCTTTATGAAATAGAAGAGGCCGGAGCTGAAATACAGCCAAATTTGGTAACAGCATGCAAACAACCTTCACAGTCAAATATCATTCAAAACTGCCTAATCCCATAACTGTATAAAAGCTGGCAGGTGCTCACTACACAGAACATTAATTTAGGAGACTTAGAGGGTATTTTAAAGATAACTTTCTGTGCCCAATATGCTGAGAGCAATTTTTTTTTCTGGATAAAAATACTGAATGTTTCCTAATCTATAGGAAAGATGAAAATATAAAATAGAAACAAGAAGATAATTTTTCACCCCAGAGTAATTAAAGCATTTTCATTAAGGAATTTTTTTCTGCTTGTTTAAATTTATAGCCTACAAACTTGGGGAAATAGAAAAAAAAAGAATAATAAAATAGGGATAGCTTCTGTTTTAACACAAGGAGAATTATAGTAGATGAAAATCTGGAGGTATCTGATATATAAGAGTAAAAAATCTCCTCCTATAGACAATTTATGAGCATTTATACAGGGACTTTAGAAGATGATTTTGGTTAAATCTTCTGCTCTCGATTCATTTCATGCAGTGAAATGAGTTGTGCCTTCTCATCACAAAGGTCATAGTGCCTTCAACACAGCTTATCTTTGTGACACTTCCAACAATGGCTTGTTTTTTTCAATGTGTATAAACATCACTTTCATAAGGTAAAATTTTACAAATCAAAGAGATGTTGAATTCCATTGAAAAGGAATTCAAAGAGGTGCATTTAAAAAAAGCAAGGACATGTATTAACAAGTTATAAATGACTAAATTGTGAAGCATATATTTGATTTTACAAATAAATGTGGAGACTGACATAAATCTTATTTAAATTTATGAGTCTGTAGGTCAAAGGTGAAAATTATTTTCTAAAATTACATTGTCTTTTATTATATATTCTTGGTTATATCTTCTTGAAAATATTAGACTGAAAATTTTCTAAAATGCCAAGCAAGTAGAGATGAAGAGCAGAAAGTGTCTCTTAATGATTTTCCTGAATGTAGTCAGTTTACTCTTCTATCAGAAGGACTTCTGAAAACAAAATCAAAGCTAACCAACGAACCAAACATAAAACAAACAGAACAATAATCAAATTAACATATAAAACATATTTGTGCTTTCACTAAATTTCTAGGCCTTCCTAGAAATAGGCCCATGTTTTATTTTTGTATGTATATTCTTATAAGCCTTTCCATATCCTTCAAGTATATATGGATATTTTCATGAATTTGATGTTTCACGGTTTGAATTCACTAACAAATCTGCACAGAGAAAAAACTGTCTTGTTTGTTTTTTGTTTCAATACTTGGGCAAATGGACCTGATTGTAGAAAATGACAATGCCTTAAGATAATGGCCTTTACAAGTAATGTTCTCCAATCCCAATGAGGCTGATTACTATGAGCATCAGTTGTTTTTTCTTCTGATAAGATTTATGTACATTTTCCACAATATTTAATTGAACCATTTTAATCTCCTTAACAATCTAATGTTTATACTCTGGCTCACTCTCTCTGAAAATTTTTTCTCCTTTTTCGTAGAAATACTGCACTATTCAGATACTGGCTTTTTTTTTGGGGGGGGGAGGTGCTTCTGACACAATGTCTCCATAAGTGTTGTGTGTTAAATTGGTATCATCATTGGTATAGGAAACTTTCTACCAAAGATTAGACACACTATGAATGATTTCTTAGGGATTTCATTCTGATTGAGACTCTGTTATATTTTCCTATAGTAATTCTACTTTGGCTTTTTAAAAAGTTCTTAGGATATTTCATTTGTTCTTTTATTTCTAGCCTCCTGCACTTATATCTCTTGATGTGTTGAACTTCTTCAAAATTATTTCCCATCTTTATTTTGGTTTCTTTTCTAAGTTCATATTCTGACTCTTGAATTATGAATTTAATCCACTTTGGAAAAATTTTAGTTGTATCAAAGCCTGTGTCATTGTAATCTGTGGACATCACAGACAGATTATGCAAACATTGTTGCACAGACCACCTGAGCCAAAGCATGTAAAATATACCCTTCTATGTATTAAACCATGAAAGCGTAAATACAAACTCTCTAGAATTACTTCTAACTGCAAAATACCATTTACTTATCTCCTTGAAATCATAGTAACATACAATACTGGCCACCAAAGTTCTCTTGATTGACATGATTAGTGAAATTTTTGTTATGTCTATTTTGTCTTTGTAAGGTATGAGTGGTGATCAACAAATTGAGTCTTCAAAGCAAAGCTACATGAAAGAACATAACTTTATCATTTTTTACTAGGAAGACAATGAAGGGCCAACCTTTGAAAGAGAAACATGTGTTTACATTATCTAAACTGGATAAAATACATGTATTTTAATTGGTAAGTTCTTTAAGCATTATAGAAATGGCGTGTAAAGAGATATTGCACAGGGGAGAACACTAATTAGCTCAACATGCAAACGTTATTTGTCATCATCACACAAAACAGAAAAACAAATTATATTCCCAGAATAAATTCATATCCAATACATTTCATATGGAGTTTTACCCATCAAATGCTGTCAAACATACTAAACAACTTTACAGCCTCATTAGTTCACTCCAATATTAGGCATCTTCTCTAAGGAACCTTTATTATTAGTACCAGAGAAAGCACAACACAATATTGTTCAAGATAACAAGTGAATAAGGATATGTCAAAATGAATCAGCATAAATTATTTAAATCAGCTGCAATATATTAATATAAAACACACAGCTATGAAATAAAGGAAATATGGCTATGTATATCACTATGAATAAATCTAGAAAATCTTGTTATTCAAAACAAATTACCATTGATAAATAAACAGAAATGAAAAAATTAAAAGATTTTGATGTTTTTGTATGTACACAATAAAAATAAAATTAAAACAATATCTATACTATTTAATTTGGCACAGCAAAAACTTCTACCTATACTGGGGATATATGACTTGCAAAGCTATACAATGGACTTTAATTATATTTATGGTATAATTTTTTGTTTTTACATTTTTAAGACTAAATATTTCTTACTATGTGACAACAACTGGACTAGAAGTCATGGGAATTGTTCTTCCTTATCCTGAAAAAGCCTTTGGTACCACACCAGATTCAGTAACATTCTGTATCTTAAGCTGAGAAGGCTGGGTGCATATTATTTTACTATCACTCTAAAATTCTTCACTTCTACTTATTGTTCAATTAGGAATTAATAGAAGTGCATTTTCTTGTCAAGAATAAAATATAAGGCATGAAGGCAATATTAGACTTTGAAAGAACTTTCTTATGTGGTCAGCAAAATGATCGTACAAAAATTCCAGGAAAGAATACTACTCTCACTCTCAGGATTACTTAATTGAAAGCTGCCTGTAGTATTTTGTATATGGTTGAGGCCCCCAAGCTTTCCAGGTCTATTGCTGTCTGTCCAGCTCATGTTTAGGCTGTCATATGGGTGAAACTTTAAAGGTGATGCTTCTGATATTCTTAGGGAACGCAATCTCACAGCAAACTCCTTTATCTCCTGACTAATATTTCTGCCCCCTTTCCTCCTCTTATTCTTGGGCCGTAGGAAGAGGAGTTGTATTGTGCATACAAATAAAATTATATAGACTAAGAACATTATATATAGCAATAGGTATAAATGCATATAAATATCTATGTAACAATGAAAAAAGCCATAAATTTGAAAGAGAAGGGATATATGGAGGGGTTTGGAAGGGGAAAGGAAGGGAAAGTGATAGAATTATAATATCAAAAACATAAAAGAAAGAATTTTAAAAAGTCTCTCAGTACCCAAATCTTAAAAATATGTTGTTTAATACAGAAAACTGAATTTATCAGCAGGTTCACATTACATTTCTTGAGGACAAGTTGTTCTCGGGTTATTTGAGTGGTTGAAGCATAATCATAGGGTTCTTTAAGCCAGGAAAGTCTCGACAACCGTTCAAGTCACAGCAAGACAGAACTAGAGAAGGAATGCAGGTTTTTTTCTGAACATTCAAAAAGTGAAAAGAACAATCATAGTAATATAGGAAGCCACTAGACTTCAGAAAAGACAAAAATCCAAACAAAATGAACATGAGGCTGACAATAATTTCAGCTTATCCCAGGCACATCCATTTCAACCTTCAATATCCAGAGCACTAAAGTGATAATGTTGAGTTGTCTTTACATTACTAGAGATTGTGAAGACAATAATATAAAATATATTTTAGCATAAACAAACTATTTCTTTTACAATATCTTTCCTTCACACCTAAACAAAACATGAAAAAGACTAGGGACAAAGAGAAGATTGAAAGATGACTTCTGCTACCACCTCCCTTACTTTAATCACTACTAGAAGAATGCATGCTTATACAAGTCACTTGGAAAAATCTGATGACATATATCATGTATCCAGATCAAACAGAATAAACCCTCAAGACCTGAATCAGTTCTAGCTTTTGAATAATAAAGAATGAGCCAAAGCATTAAAAGAATTATGAGTTGCTAATCTAAATGTGACAAGCACTATTTAAATATCTAAATAAATTTTACTTATGAAACCACAGGAGAGGATATTATTTGTATAAATTTTGCATTACTTAATATGCAAACATTATGCTAGAGATGTCTAGTAATATAATTACATATATCATTATATAATTTTATTAGACAGCTTACATTCAACATTTAAACTTTTGCAAGCATGTCAGTTGAAAATTCCTTATATGTCATTCTGAATGTTAATTATACCACAGAAGTAGTCTCTTAACCCAAACTATTGTGTTAGAGAAGAGAAACCATTATAGATGATAATAAACCAAGCCAAATTACTAAAGTTTTAGTGATAGTAAATACTAGTCTACTCATTTATTCTACATTTCATATAAATACAATACTATGAAGCCCAAACTATCTATCTATCTATCTATATATATATATATATATATATATATATATATATATATAGATATAGATATATCTGACTTTGTAACTATGCAAGTTTCATTCTGCTCTACATATCTACATATAAGTTACTGTCAACTGAAATGAATGATAATCTGAAAACAAGAGTGAGTAATAGAAAAGACATGAAGAGAAAGGAAGGAGTGAAGGGGTTAGAAGTCATTGGAGGGAAAACCAAAGGAGACAGAGATAAGAAAGAGGTGAATCTCAATTGCCTAGTAGTGAGTTAAAACCAAACAGACTTGAAGAAAAATGTTGCTTCTGTAAATCATTTATATGTTTTTTGTAAGCTTTATAAAATGTCAAATAAAGCAAAGGTAAACAACCTTTATAAATGCAGAACAATAAAAATATACATTTCCAAAATAGGGAAGCAACCAACAGGCCTGAACAACTATGACACCTGTACACAACAAGGAGCAGCATAGCATCATAACCCAAAGGGCTCATCCTGGCTGTAACTGGAAAATCTCTTAACTGCTTTCTAAACAGTTATCTCTAACCAGAGAAACTTCACTTTTCAACAGACAAAGGTCATTAGTGAAAATCACTTATAAAAAATGCAGAGAACAAGTTATTATGACACAGTCATCCCTAACTGATCCATGGAGGACCCTAAGGAGGATGCTTAATTTTCATTCAAAAGGGCAAATAGAATAGATACTGGAAGCCAATAAAGAGGAAGAAGAGGACTGGGAACCTACCATAGGAGACCTCAGAAAGACTCCACTGAGTAGGGGATCCAAGCAGATGATGAGACACACAACCAAAATTTGAGGGGAAGCACAAGGAGTCTTATGGAAGAGTTGTGGAATAGAAGGACTTGGAGGGGATAGGAGGTCCACAAGGAGACCAATGGAGCCAACAAATATGGGTGGCGTGGGAGGCAGGTGGTTATACAAAGCAAAGACCGATGCACCAACCAAGGACCATGCCTGGTGAGGATCCAACACTCTGCTCAGATGTAGTAGTAGATAGGCAGCACAGTTTCCTTGTGGGTCCCATAATATGGAGAGTAGGCACTCCTGACATGCACTCTGGTGCTCATCCATTGATCATTTCTCCCTGGAGAGACAGCCTTGCCAGGCCACATGAGTAGAGGATACAAGCAGTCTAGATGACACACCTGATGTGCTGAGGTCAGATGATAGGGGAGGAGGGCTTCTACTTTCTGAGGACTAGGGGGAGGAGCTGAGGGGGGAAGTGGGAGGGAAGATTGGACCAGGATGTGATGAGGGAGGGGGCTCCAATCAGAATGTAACATTAGCAAATTAAAAAAAAATTTTTTTTTTATTTTTGACACAGATTCCAAGTAATTTATTTATTTATTTATTTATTATTAATTTATTCTTGTTACATCTCAATGTTTATCCCATCCCTTGTATCCTCCCATTCCTCGCCCCCCCCCATTTTCCCATTATTCCCCTCCCCTATGACTGTTCCTGAGGGGGATTACATCCCCCTATATATTCTCATAGGGTATCAAGTCTCTTCTTGGCTACTTGCTGTCCTTCCTCTGAGTGCCACCAGGTCTCCCCCTCCAGGGGACATGGTCAAATGTGAGGCACCAGAGTACGTGAGAAAGTCGTATCACACTCTCCACTCAACTGTGGAGAATATTCTGACCATTGGCTAGATCTGGGAAGGCGGCTAGCAGTGTGGACCGCGTTTGGAGGCTCCAGTAAAAATTTTTTAAAATTAAAAATAAATAAATAATCCAAAAAGAAAAACAAACAAAAACCACAAATGCCATCATGAAATAGGGAGTCGAAAGATTATAAGAGGAAGAACTTGATGTCTCCTCTAAGACTGTGTCTTCTAGAAATGTTACATAAGCTAAACCTATGAAATCTCAAATACATGGCTGCCCAAAGAAGACAAGAAAAAAATGACATCATCAGACATGCTAAAATGAAAAGGGAAGGCTTATGGAGAACCAATTCTAGATAAGAACTAAGGGAAACTAAAGAATGAGAGTAGGAGACAGCAGTATTCCCTACTCAAGGATCCCTCGATTGGTTATTCAATTTCAAGTGGTTACTTCTGAAAACATACAAGTGTATACACACACACACACACACACATACATACATATATACATATAAATACAACCATTAAAAAATATTAGACCACGTCCCCTGGATGGCAAGGCCTGATGGCACTCAGAGGAAGAATAGCAGGCTACCAAGAAGAGACTTGATACCCTATGAGCATATACAGGTGGGTGGAGATTCCCCCCTCAGTCACAGTCATAGGGGAGGGGATTAAGGGGAACATGGGAGGGAAGGAGGAATGGGAGGCTACAAGGGATGGGACAACAATTGAGATATAAAATGCATAAATTAATAAAATATATTAAAAAAAAGAAATAGAGGTCATGAATTTGAAAGGTAGGTACATGAGAGAGCTTGGATAGAAGAAAAGAGTATGAGAATGTTATGTAATTATGTTTCAATTTTTACAATACAAATAAAAAAGTTCAAAAGAGATCAAACACAGCACAAAAATATAAAGACAAAGTGTAAGTAAATAATGAGGATCAATTTACTATTTTACTGTTACTTGAAATGAATTTACACTTTCAACATTAGCAGAAGAATTTATTTCACATTTACAAGGCAGCAGGGCAGTTCCCTCCCTTGGGGTGCATGGTAAATGGTTCTTTATCATTTTCAGAGGGAAACACATAGAAGTTCAAAAATCTAAAGAAATGCATTCAGAAGTTTGTGGGGTCCATGGCCTTGTGGAGCTTCCCACCCCCCAAGGGAGAAGCAAGTATTAGCCTGATAGCCTGCCTGTGTGAGCCATTGGAGTAATAAACTCTACTGTGGTTGGGAAAAAAAAAAGAATTTATTTCAATGTGAGCTACATGGAAACTGTTTGTGTCAAATATTCTAACAAAAGTACTGCAAGAAAATAGTTCTGGCTGGAATGGTATTAATCTCTTCACCAAAGTTACAACTGAGCAAAAAAAAAAAAAAAAAAAAAAAAAGACAAAATAAGAACAAATAAGGCTGGGGACTCCAGTGGAAATAAATCTCTAGATGACCAGGACCTAAGTCAGAGACAAGCAATTGCCATATTATAATATAAGGTATATAAATATCATGCTCTTATTTGTAGGTCATAACCCTCTGAGATAAATCTGATAAGTTCACTTCAAAGACTCAGGTGCAGAAATTTAATAATAAACACAGAAATGCACGTTTTTTTTTTTTATCTTTGCATCTAAAGAAGCGTGTAAATAGTTATAAACTTTAACAAAAATAGAGTTGATCCAAGTTCAACACGCAGCTGAGGCTTCCGAAAAGTTCATGTGCTCTGTGTTCTTTCACTGACTGTAAATTTGGTTTTTCATTGTGTATACTTGACCAAAGCCTCCTGAATTCGGAAAGCTGTGAGGCCAAATAAATAGTGAAGAGTAAAGACATCCCTAATGCTGGAAAGGTGATAGAATGGATTTGCAACCCTAAACTGAAGGAAGGGAGAAAATACATTTTCATCAATCTGAAATTCTCACCATGCAACTATGAAAGACTGTACACTACAACTAAAAATGAAGGGAGTTTCTTATTCTATAGTGTGCATACTAAAAGGTAGCCCATTTACCTTATATGTTCACAGCACTAACATACTGAGAAATCTGAACATGAGACACTCGTGATATTTGGGTGTAGAGTTCTGACACAGGTCACAATTGTCTTTGGAATCATTATGTCAAGTAATAAAAAGTAAACGTTTTTTCAGTTGCCTTCTAATATACCTAACAGCCCAGTTTACTTCACTCATGAGTCTTATTCAACTACTTGTTTAATTCATGCCTGATCTATTACTGGTAGTATCAAATAATATGATTAGGAATTGGGAGGTGGCTCAGTTGGTAACATGTGTTCTGTGCAAGTATGAGAACCAGCATTCAGAATCCAAGAAAATTTAAATGTGTAAACATATTCATCTTCTTGCACAGACACAGATACCTATGCAGTCATCCACATTTGCACATGTACACACACACACGCACACACAGAGATACATACATGCATTCATCACATGTACAATTACACAGACACATGCACAAATGTCTTGTGATATATGTAGAGAAACCACGAATGGTTCAGAAGTAAAGAAGACAGAGGCGTAACGAAATAAACTGATGTGTACGTACAGTGCTCCCACAGCATGAGCTGTTACTTTCATTTTATTTTTCACTTTATGGTACTGGTAAATAAGCTTATGAGTTTCTTCATACTAGGCAGATGTTCCAGCCTCTACTCCAAGTCCTCTATTTAATTTTTATTTTGAGACAGTGTCTAATTACCTTACCCAGGATAGCCATGCACAGGTGGTCCTCTTGTCTCATCCTACCAAATAGCTAGGATTACATGCCTTTACCACAAGTCCCAGGGATGGAAATCTGTTGTATTTTTCATTTTTTCATAAAATTTTCATTGTTTAAATAAATCATTTTGTTACGACAATGGCCAAACCGCTGAATCTGTTAAAGAGCATGAGTAAACAGATGGTACCATCAAACAGTAATTAAGGAGAGTTTAAGAAAAAGGATTTTACACATAAGTAGGCAGGTTAAGTTAAAAAAAACAAAAAACAAAAACACACAGCCAGCACATTCAGGAAAAAGCAGTTATAGAAAGCTGTTATCAGTCCTAACCCCTAAGTCTACTGTACTTGAGCTTTGAACATAAGCAGTAGTCAAAAGTCTTGAACACTTATGGGAAACTCCATAACAAAATCCTTCTAGGAGCAAAATGTCAGGGAGAAGAGTGAAAATAGCCCAGGAAGGAATTAAAGAGCATGTCACATAGGTCTACCCTTTGGCCTCTCTGGATCCATTTTTATTTTTGTACACCTGCTGCAATGTGCAGATGTTCTTCAATTTCTGGTGTTTTGATTTATAGTTGTTATCTTTATTACATGAAACTGATGCACCTTCAATAGAAACGATATCTTGAAACTTGAATTCTTTCTTTATGAAGGCTGGTGATATGTGGTAGACAGCAGATTCAGGAAACAGCAGCAGAACAAAGCTGTTGTCAGTCCTAACCCTGATCAGGCTGACTGTGGACAGTCCCCACCTAGCCATCCTATCATTAGTTGATAATAGTCTATACTATGAAATAGCAATGTCTGAATTGGTATTTCCATTCAATTATTGAGCACATTTTCAATTTAAAATGTTCAGTTTATAATTACTCTGTTAAGGAATAACCTTTTCATGAGTTGAAAGCCTCCGAAATTCGAGCTCTACCAAAAATATTATTGATTCTCTTTTGTAATAAAGAAAAATCACACCAATATCCAAGTCCAAATACTCAGCAGAGGTTGTATATTACCATTTTACAAAGAGCTCCTTCATGCTCATGTTGTTTTTATTTGTTTCTTCTTTGATTTTTCAGAGTTTATAAAGTCAGAGTCAAGATAGGAAACTTGGATGTTAAATTTTCATTGCCTAAACTCAAACACTCTTCTGATTTCAGTGCCATGAAGCACTGGAGGAGTTTCCTTACAGAAAAGAGAGGTGTTCTGAACACGGTTGTAAAGTGGCTGCCACTGTGATCTCTCATGGGAACGTGTCCATGCTTCTCATGGTACCCATATCTCTCAGGAAGCTTCCAGTACCATCCAGCTTAAGTGGGAAAACAAATTCCAACATTCGCCTTGATGTAGAAAGAAATAATACAGACACTTCTTATGCAGAAACATGCTGCTAAGTGCGTTCTCTTCAGAACTACAACAGATTTCATAGCTAGTCAGCTGTACTGTTTTCATCCATAAGAGGCCACACATTTTTTAAGTATGTGCTGGTGAGTGAGCCCCAAAGGCAGCCTTTACTGTATGCCCACTTCTGTTTTCTACTAATACTTAATTTCTTTATTTCTATTCTCCTCATAAAACAACAACAAAATTTCTTGAACCAGCCTCATGCAAGATGTCAGAGAACTGAGGTCACCAACGCAGTTTCTGAATTAAGAGCCTGTTTACTCATTCCAAGCAATTCTTCTTTCACTCTAGTTACTCACAGAGTAAAACTTTAGCAACGGTATGATTCACATTCAGTTTTTTCAGGATAATTAGTACAATGTGATTGGCAGGGTTAGGATTTTGTGATGTCTATTTGATATGCTGAAGTGTAAATATAAATGGCTGGGTATGCGGTGAGGAGAGGTAGGGGTTATACTGTGAAATTCACTTCACAAATTTGAATAGTTATCTTATTGGAGGACTCCACAGAGATTCCAAGTTTAACTCAACATATGGTCTGTAAGATTAAAATTAAATTTATTTGTATAAATTTGACACAATAGAAGTTAAGCTAAAATGAAGGATACAAGCATATGGTGGGTTTATCACTAATTGAAAGCCTTGTGGTGTGGGAAATAAGGAGAGGAGAGATTTGGTAATTTTCCTTCCATGCTCATGACTATATATAAAAGCACACTGCTGAAATTCATAATTGGCTGTTATTCTAAGACATGGATGAAACATTTTTTTAGTAAAGAATGTAAACGAAATATTCTGATTTCTACTTTTAAAAAAGTGTTTATATACATCTGTAGAAACATATATGTGTGTATATATATTTATATGTGCATACATGAATATACACATATACATACACATACATACATATATACATATATATATATATAAATGCATAATATACCCCACTTCCACTTCCACATATACATTACTGCATACTAAATGGATATTTCTACATATCTCTATTGAAGGTTTACAGTAAAAGTTGTCTATAACTTTCTTCTTCAGTGACTGCACTAAACTATCACTTGATACTTCTATTTAATAGGTGTCAAAGAATGTAATTCTTTATATTTTAAATTAACCTTTATTGAACAATGCATCATATTATCCTTTTCTTTTCCAAACTTTAAACATAGTAGAATACTTGGTTCCTGACAATTGTAAGTGGTTTCTCTTCAGATTGTATTAATCTTTTGCCTTTTAATGATACAAGTTTTTTAAATTAAACACAAAAGAGAAAACTGAGAGTCTTGGACTTCTAAGGCAGAAAAAAATGAATCTTTATTTCTTCTTGATACTATGACAGAGCCAGGAGAAAGTGAACTGCTCTAAGGTCCTTACTGTCTTGGACTATTTATTCTAGCTTTACCCATATTCTTTCTTCTGTTACTTTAGTACACAATCAGGTGCAACATTATCAAAGCTTAGATGTATATGATTTCCATCCCCTTACATAACATAGGTACTAAGCAAAATCTAGTCTGCATGGGAGTAATGGATGGTACATGCCTATGGTTGTCGCCTTTTAGAAGTTAAGAGGATTATAAATTCAAAGACAATCTGTGCAGAATAGTGAGGACTGAAATTCTTTTTCTTTTTCTTTTTCTTTTTTTTTTCCCCTGAAAAAAGGGTTTGTCTGTGTAATAGCCCTGGCTATCCTGAAACTCTCTTTGTAGACCAGGGTGGACTTGAACTCACAGTGATCTAAACTCTGCCTCCCAAGTACTGGGATTAAAGGCATGTGCCAGCACCCCAGACTGAGGACATAATTCTTAAAGACTTGAGATATTTGTTTTGGAATGCAAAGCTTCTAAGAGGTCTGCTTCCACTGACAGTTTCCTTGGTTCCTCTTCTTTCATTCCTGAAGTGTATGTAGGGACTGCCCAGAAGAGATTACTATTGAGATAGAGTGTTGCAATGTCTATCTCATTTTACTTATTTATTTTTCTCATTGCCGCGATTTCTCAACATCGGTGCTAAAAGACATGAACTTTCAGTCTCTATTTTAATCTTATATTTAATCTTTCTTTCATTTTTGTCCTACAGTTGCTGGAATGCTTCTTTGGGCATATTTTCCTATTTCTTTTGCTAAAATAGAGAATTTCCTGTTTGCAGGGAAATTGCTTGTGGCATTTCAGGCTTA
Organism: Acomys russatus; assembly: GCF_903995435.1. NCBI lineage: Eukaryota > Metazoa > Chordata > Mammalia > Rodentia > Muridae > Acomys > Acomys russatus. The sequence continues at coordinate 24,442,047 of NC_067154.1, read as the reverse complement.
GAAACAAGGAAGCTGAATACATCTATTCAAATTGTTATATGAGAAAGAACATCATATACCGAATTGTTTTTAAATACATGACATATTTCCATTGCCCCGCCACCAAATATTCATAATCTCAAGAATGTGAAAAGGAGCTCCACAATTAACAATTTATTCCTGCAATCCTCTCTTCTAAAGTAGGATTTTTAGGCTTTCTTTTAACCATGGGTATAAAAGGGTCAGAATTTAACCACTCCGTATGTTCAGAAGCCATTTTGGCACCTATAGGACAGGCAAGCACTCAGACTCCATCAGTAAGATGTCTCTCCAGAACCAAGAAAATATCTGGTGTAGCCAAATAGTACAAATAGCTAAGAAAACGAAATGTTTCTATGACGCAACATGACTTGGGCTTATAGGATCTCTGGTTTATGATAATGCACTACCAAGTCCAGTTTCTACCTATTCCACTGCCTTGCACACTTACTTGAAATTAACATGTGTATACATGTCCAGGAATATCCCTAAAATGCATATGGCAGAAATGTGACAAACTCTAGTTAACTATCACGTAGGGGTCAATTATGAAGGACAGCCACTTTACAGATATTAAATTTTGGGAACATAGGGCAACAAAACGTTCCAAGAATTTAGAGTAGAATTACTGCTTTTTTTTTTCTTTCAGGTTTACTATGGAACTGGCCCTAGTTGGTATTACCATACAAATGCTGCATCGCGGATTATTCAGCTTACCTACCAATGCTTGAATCTGGGGTAAGACCACTGCTGTTTGTATAAAATGCACTACACTATTTCATGTTTTACTGTTGTAATTGCCTCTTGTGATATTAGTAGATATCAGCATATCTACACAGTAATCAAATGTATTAACACAGAATACAATAGCACACACTTATTTTAAGTAACAGGCAAACCACGGCAGGCATAAAAATAGTGAATAGTAGAGCACACAGCTTTAAAGTAACCCCTTACTTAGACTATAATTTGTGAGGAACGTGAAGTCTTCTTTAATATACACCAAAATTTGTCGGAGATATGCCTTTGCAGTAAAATCTTCTTGGCCAATTTTTACCTGTGCTTACACACAAATGCAAAACTTCTATACATACTTTATAAACTCAATGACTACTTAAAAATTTTTGTTTAAGTGTGCCCCATTTTGATATCTCACTATCTGAATTCTAATCACTAGTATAAATATTTACATGCTTCTATTATTTCATGGTATATCAAATGGTTTTATCTAAATTTGAAAGTTTTAAATTAATTTATCTTCAGTATTTTCATGTATCTTTAATCTACTTAGAATTAAAACATTCATTTTACATATATTTGTTTCAACTTCTAAAAATCATAAAATTTTATAACATCTTATAATATATATTTCATGAGTTTTATTGTTTAAGTATATTGTACTATATAATTGGAAATAAATTAAACTAAAATGAATAAAATGATTTCATAACTTCATAGTCATGAAAAATGTGTACTTCATTTTTCCATATTTTATACACATATCATATAATAATTTGATTAATTTTAAAAAATACAGTGTAATTTTAATCACAAGCTTCAATAAACTGAAGATATTTGTAGACCTACAATGTAATGCTTTTGCTATTTATGGGGTTGCCAGTCATTGTTCATAATGTGCATCACATTTCATAGAATTATCATCAGTAATATTAAGCTATACCTTATTAAATGCATTTAATTAATGTTAGTTTGCTTGAATAACTATGTTTACATTTATTTTGCTATAATATACCTTTTTATTTTAAAAATATATTTCCTGTTTACCTGGGATGTTTCTTTAGTGGCTGAACTGAGTAATTTTACTTTAAACTTATTTTTTAGTAGTCTATTTTATTGGTGTTTATTTCTTGAGATAATAATGAGTTTCATGGTGTCATGTTTCACATATTTACATCATATTCTCTGATCTCACTCATTCCCCATCATGGCCATCATTGTCCAGTCTCCCCTATTCTGCTAGTCAGCTTCACACACACTCACCTTTCTATGCACATATCTGTATATCTGTTTTTGAATGGTCTTGCTTCCTAATATCAGAATAAAATAAAAAATAGGCATATGCAAATAATCTTCACTAAGTATTGTTTTCTATCAGAGAAGATTTTACACTTTTTATTTATAATTATTTTGTTTATATGATTATTTATATATGTTATAATAAATGACATATATATTTTCTCTTTTAGAGAAATGAGAAAAAAAATGTGGATTTAAAAAGTAGTAGGGAGCATTGGAAGAATTATAGGAAGGAGTAAATGATGTAATTATATTTCAATTAACATAAAATAACATAATTCTTAAACTTATTTATCAATGTTAAGATAATAATATAATTCAACATGAACTATTGATTTCAAAAATTCCTATAAAAATTCAAATTTGGTTTTTAAATTTTTGTTCATTATATTTTATTGAAATTAGTTTTTTCATAATATATATTCTCATAGCTGTTTCTAATTTCCCCTTCCCCATCTCCTCCTAGATCCTTTCCTGTTCCACACTCAGACAAATCTTTACCTTTTCCTTCTCCCCCTCCTCATCGTCCTCCTCTTCATCTTCTCCTCCTCCTCTTCTTCCTCCTCCTCTTTCTTCCTCCTGCTTTTCTTTCTCCTCCTTCTTGTTCTTCTTCATCTTCTTCTCCATCCAACAACAAGAAAGAAACAAACAGAAGAAGGCAATCATAAACAAAGGAATCTCACTATATAAAATGGCTTCAGTTTTCCAGCCTACACATTTTGCCTACCAAATGTACCTATGTGCATGGCCCTAGACCTGTGAGATGGCATGTTCACTTTCTGATTGTATACTTTCTATGACAATTAGTTAATAACATCTATACCACAACTACAATATTGGCACAATTAGTGGTTCTAAAAGAATAAAACATTAAGATAATTGATTTCAGTCTATTTACTGAAGTGTTTTTGGTTTTGGAGTGGTTTTGTTTGTTTGTTTGTTTTTAGTTTTCTGAAATCAAGAACTTCAATTCCAACTAATTAAAAATGAAGACACAACTGATCCTATGATTAATGACAAAAGGAATAATATTAGTCCTTACTGAAAATTTGCTCAACCATGTTCATAGCAGCCTTATTCATAATAGCCAGAACATGGAAACAGCCTAAGTGTCCCTCAGTAGAAGAGTGGATAAAGAAACTGTGGTACATATACACTATGGAATACTACTCAGCTATTAAAAACAAGGAATTGCCTTACAGAAACTTCTCAGTCTCATGAGGTCTCATTTATTAATTGTTGACTTTAAGGCCAGGCCACAAGGGAAAAGGAGATGCTCAGCCCTGATGCAACTTGATAAGCCCAGGTTGGGTGGAGAGGGAGTCTCTTCTTTTCTGAGGAATATGGGAAGGGTGAGGGGGAGAGGGACAGTGAGACTGGGAGATGAGGAAAGATGGGAGTCCCACCAGAGTATAAAGTGAACAAATAAATTAATTAATTAAAAATTATGAAAATAATCAATCAGTAGAAAACACATAAAATTGGATTAGAATCAATAATGAAAACTTAAACTGATGGATCACCAGAAAATAAAACACAATAGGAACAAAAACAACCTCTAAGACTAAGTTCACAAATACAAAACAAGATATAGTAGAGGCAATCTAAGCCAGTGAAGACACTATAGAAAAATAATTGATGTATTGGTCAAAGAAAATGTAAAATCTACAAAATTCCTAACACAAAACATAAAAGAAATTTGGAACACCATGAAAACACAAAATTTAAGAATAATAGCAATAGAGGAAGGAGAAAAATCCCAGTAAAAAACACATAAAATATTTCAACAAAATAATAGAAGGAATATTTTCTAACTTAAAGAAGGAGATATGTATCAAGGTACAAGAAGCATATTTATAGAACAAATAGAATGAATCAGAAAAGAAAGTTCCTTTAGCCTATAATACTGAAACAATAAATGATAGAAGTAAGGAAGAATATTAAAAGCTGCAAATAAAAAAGACTAAAAACATATAAAGTTGAATGTTTTAGAATAACATCTTATTACTCTGTGGTGACTTGAAATGACAGAACAGCCTGTCCAGATACCCTGCAGATTATATATAAGAGAACTCAGATGCCAGCCCAGCCTATTATGCCCATCAAAACTTTCATAAATATAGTTGGAGAACATTAGACATTCCATGATAAAACTAATGTTAGGAAGTATCTATCTATAAGCACAAGTAATACAAAGCAAGACATGAAAAATGTAAATATTAAAAGGTTAAACAGGAAAACAGAAGTAATGAATAATTTCAATCCAGAAAATCAAAAGACAATAAAAATTTCAAACAATCTTTGTCTCTTTCTGTCTGTCTGTCTGTCTGTCTGTCTGTATCTCTCTCTCTCTCTCTCTCTCTCTCTCTCTCTCTCTCTCTCTCTCTCTCTCTCTCTCTCTCTCTCTCTGTGTGTGTGTGTGTGTGTGTGTGTCTCTGTCTCTCTCTCTTTCAGACACACACACACACACACACACACACACACACACACACACCACCACCACCACCACCACCACCACCACCACCATTAACCCATGACCACCAACATCAATACAATAGGATTGACCAAGCAATGCTCACTGGATCTCACATCATAAGAAATTCTGAATTTCCTTATAAAAAGACAGTCTAACAGAGTGGATGTCAAACCAGTATTGATTATTGTGTTGTATTCAAGAAACCCACCTTGCATGAATAATAGACATCATCTCTGGGTAAAAAGATGAAAAAAATATTCTAAGCAAATGGGCCTAAGAAGCAAGATGGTGTAGCCCTTTCGATATATGACAAAATAGACTTCATATAAAACTAATCAGAAGAGATATGTTAATCTATATTTTTCCATGTTGCTGGTTACCTCTACAGAGGTACCATGTGCTTGTCCTCCTCACATTTTGCTTGCCAAAATTCCCATCCCTGTCTTTATCCCAGATGTGTTTCTACCTGCCAGATGTTTCACTTCCAATTTCCTGGCTAAATTATAAGCCATATGATTTAATATTATTTATTTATTTATTTATTTATTTATTTATTTATTTATTTTATTAATTTATTCTTGTTACATCTCAATGTTTATCCCATCCCTTGTATCCTCCCATTTCTCTCCCCCCCCGCCCCCATTTTCCCATTATTCCCCTCCCCTATGACTGTTCCTGAGGGGGATTACGTCCCCCTGTATATTCTCATAGGGTATCAAGTCTCTTCTTGGCTACTTGCTGTCCTTCCTCTGAGTGCCACCAGGTCTCCCCCTCCAGGGGACATGGTCAAATGTGAGGCACCAGAGTACGTGAGAAAGTCGTATCACACTCTCCACTCAACTGTGGAGAATATTCTGACCATTGGCTAGATCTGGGTAGGGGTTTAAAGTTTACCTCCTGTATTGTCCTTGGCTGGTGCCTTAGTTTGAGCGGGACCCATGGGCCCAAATCTGCCTATCATATTGTTCTACTTGTAGATTTCTAGGACCCTCTGGGTCCTTTTATTTTGCTATTCTCCCATGCGTCTCTCATTTAGAGTCCCAATAGGATGCCTTCCCATCTGTCCCAGTTTCCCGGTAAGTGAAGGCTTTCGTGGGACATGCCCCTTGGGCTAGTATGCAGATATAAGTGAGTATATACCATTTGATTCTTTCTGCTTCTGGGTTAACTCACTCATTATGATCATTTCTAGCTCAATCCATTTATCCACAAATTTCGGGAATTCCTTGTTTTTAATAGCTGAGTAGTATTCCATAGTGTATATGTACCATAGTTTCTTTATCCACTCTTCTACTGAGGGACACTTAGGCTGTTTCCATGTTCTGGCTATTATGAATAAGGCTGCTATGAACATGGTTGAGCAAATTTTCTTGTTGTGTGCTGGAGCATCTTCTGGGTATATTCCAAGGAGTGGGATAGCTGGGTCTTGAGGAAGCCCTATTCCCATTTTTCTGAGATAGCACCAGATAGATTTCCAAAGTGGCTGTACTAATTTGGATTTAATATTTTTTAAATTAAATATTTTATATATACATTTATATTATTATGCTAACATACAATAAGCTACCTACATCAAGAACAGCCATGAAAAAAAATCAGGAATTATGTAAATGTTATATTCTTAGTATTTTGGCTATTTGTTATTTGTCAGCCTTGAAGAAAACATCTTTTCTATCTTGGTCCATCTAATAAAATTGTAAAATCACATTTTAAAAGGACTGGAAATAAACCTTGTATTTCAAAACGAGTTCTTAGGGTCCAATATATTATACAGCATTTGGAACAAAATTATATATGTGTATCAAAAAATAAGTTTAAATTTGTATCAATATCCAATAATCTCTACCAAGTAAACAAAACAAAACTTAATTTTTGGGAAATCTTGAAATTTGGAGGAAAATTGTATCAATATACATACAATAAGCTATACTAATGTATCAGAAATATTTGAGAATAACAATAGTTCTATAGTTGAACAGCAGATTCAATAATCTACCGTTTTCCCTGTTATTCCTATATTATTTCTATATTTTCCATTTTTTCTTCTGAGCCTTCTCCCTTTACCTAAGAAAGGATAATAGAGAAAAGAAAAGAAAAGAGAGAAATCACAGAGTCAATGTTTCTATATCTGTCTTTTTCCAGAACAAGACTATTAGTATATTGTAAACAACCCCTTTTGATTACAAGCATCTATAACCAAATAAAATGACCAAAACCTCCCCACCTTACTTTAAGAGAATGAGATGTCACTCTCTTAGTATTTTCTTCTGATTTGGGGCATAATATTCATTTTTGGAGGCCCAAGAATATTTGGAATATGGTTAAGTCTTACAGAAGCCAGCCATAACATTTTTTGGTCCCATCTCTAAATGCTATGAAAGTGCAGGCTTAAGTGAAGTCTGACAGAAGTCTTGAAAGGCTGGATGGAATGATGTAGCCGCTATGAAGTTGTGCTGGAAGAAAGTTTTGATGATACAATTGAAACACTCTGAGCATGGATCATGTAGGATTCTGCAATAAATGTTTCAGCATCTCAGCATCATGGCAAATGAGACTTATCAAGGCTGTATTCTATTGGTGTTTTGTCTTTTTGTTCTATAAATATATAAACCCTTGCAAATAATATACAGTTCTGTAGTTACCTATGCAAGGCATGTGCAAGGTTCACCGATCAATTAAAGATGATTTCTTGCTCTTTGTATGAGAAGGTAAAAGATATCTATCTCTTTCTTTAAACCAGTCTGGATTATATACTAAAATTCAAAATAAAGCTTCAGCAGTAAAATATAAAATGATGGCATGTACTAAAATGTGATGAAAACTTTGTAACCAACAAGATTTATTTGTTAATCAATTGTATTGATCTCCTAGTTAGTCTCAAAGTTGCTCCCATAGAAGGACCAGCATATACATTACCTGCTTTTGTCTATATTTGTTTCTTCCTGTGTGTAGCCAAGATCTTCAGGGGTCTACCTCTGACAAATCTGATTCCTATCAGGTTGGATGGAATCTACCATTTCTCTTTTCCTGTTGACATAAACATGAATCGCCTTTCTCAACATAATATAACTTTTGTCCTCCAGGTCTTTATAGTATAGGCTGACTAGATTTAGCAGTCCCTTTTTGATCTAGATCTGTTCCAATAATGACTTCCCTCAAAGAGGATGCCTAAAATTACCATCATCATTTCACATTGACAAGCAAATTAAGGCTGTATGAGGTCAAAATTTATTTATTTATTTATTTATTTAATCTGTCTAATTTTCTTGGGATAAAGTGTTTCTTTTTCTTTCTTTTTTGATGAATTTATTTTATTCATTTATTTTACCTTCTCAATTACATTTTGTTAAATTATTAGTCATATGCTTGTGAGGGTGACCCAATTTTCTCTCACTTGTATCTTCTCATTCCCACCCTCATTCCCTCTTTCACCCTATTCCTCTTCCCTAGACTCTGACAGAAGGGGACCTCTTCTCCCGCAATGTGACAACAACCTATCAGGTCTCATTCGGATAGTCTGTTTCCTCTTCCTTTGTGTGCCACTGGACCTCCCTACCAAGGGGAAGTGATCAAATTGGGGGCACCAGAGCTCATGTCGAGGCAGTTCCCCCCTCTCTCCACAACTGTGGAGATATGAGCTGTCCATTAGTTAGATCTAAATAGGAGTCTAGGTTTACTGTAAGGATTTTCCTTGGTTGGTACAACAGTTTGTGCAGGCCCCTCTGGGTCCCGAAATACCATCCTTGATGGTCTCCTTGTGGTGTTCCTGAACCCTCTGGGTCCTTCCATCCCCCATTCTTCCATACCACTCTCACAGGGGCCCAGCAGAGTGTTGCAGCATCTGTCCCAATTTCCTGCTAAGTGGAGACTATTAAAGGGCATCTATGTTGGGCTAATATCCATTTATAAGGGAGTATATACCATGAGTGTCTTTCTGGATCTGTGTTGTCTCACTCAGGATGACTGAAAGAGAAGGCAAACTGAGACAGGGTTTTCTGTGTAACCATGACTCTGCCTCTGTCTCTTGAGTGCTGAGATTAAAAGCATGAATTTTTCACTTTTTAGCATCTATGTACCCTCATTAACATTTTTTCTACTTTTCTTGAGACAGAGTTTCTCTGTGTAGCTCTGGCTCTGCCTTTGCCTCCTGCATGATGGGGTTAAAGGAATTTGTTTATATTTTTAGCATCTATTTAATTTTGTATATTTAATTTTATATAAACCTTTTCCATATTTGCATGGCTTATTTGTTTCAATTTATTTATTTTATGGTTTTATTTAATCAATTCAAATCATTCATTTGTATCTATTTATGATGTTTCACATTCAGTGTCTTTCCCTCTCTAGCATTAAAATATAGGTTTAAACATACTTTGTTGTGTTGTGATTGTCCATGCCTAGTCCCTTAGCTCACAGGGAGAGGAGTTTCTGTTTTCCACCTGACTCCAGCCTAAAATTGGATTGCTTACCCCTGGTTTGCCCTAGCCCGTGTGCCAAGCTGAGTTAGGCTGTTGCTCATCAGGTCATGCAAAACCTCTGACTTTGGGTCTGTGGTCCCCATGAAGCCTTGGGTTTTTGCCTGTTTCTGGTGCTGCACTGATCAGACGCCAGGCCGCTCCCTCTGAGATTGCCACCACTCTGTCTCCAGTGTGTATTCCCACTGGCTACTACCCTTGCATGCCTCCTGATTCTGGGTAATTGCTGGGATATGCAACTCCAGGTGCTCCTCAGGTTGACTTGGGTGCCTCAAGCTGCCACCATATGCCTTCTGGGTCTGTTGTAGCCTCTCCACAGTTTCTTGCTTCTTTCCTGCTCTGTGTCTAGAAAAGCCTTCTTCCCAGCACTTCCCCAACCCAAACCACCCTACCCTTCCTGTCCCATATTTCAGGCTGCTGTTCTGGAAAGCTTTTTTTCTTTTTCTTCAGGGAGTGCCTGCTGTTCTTCTCTTCTCATCTTTTCTTTTCTACAAAAGAGACCAGGCCTCTTTCCTTAATGAGTCAGAGCTTTGAAGCTAATTTTGTTTTTCAGGAGAATTTGTGCCTCTACCCAGGTTAGTATGGATTCTATGTTCCACTATAGTAAGCTATTATGTAGTAGGCCATTATGTTTTTCCTTCCAACCCTATGCTCTTGTAATAAAGACATGTAAGATTCAATATGTTATTTACAATTATCTAGGCCATATAGATATGCTCTTCTTTGATTAACTCGTAACTTAAAATAACACATTATATTTACGTTGTGCCACATGGCTTGTTAACTTTGCTTAACTAGAATGCATCTGTCCTCCTCACATCTTGCCCACCAAATCTCCCAGGCCTGGCTATTTCTGACTGTCTGATGTCCTACCTCCTATTTCCTGCCTAAGCTATAGGCTATCAGATCTATTATTGACAGGTGAAGTTTGCACACAGACACAAAACATTCATCAGAAGGAAAAATAGATCATAGCAAGAATTGAAAATGAAATCAAAGACTTTAAAAAATGAGTGGAATTAATATACAATATACCCAAATTTATGTTACTCAATAAAGGAGGTTCTAAAAGACAAGTTTATAGCATTAAATGCATACATGAAAGATTGGAAAGACACCATACAAGTAACTTGACATCATACCTGAAAGTACTAGAAAAATAAAGAAGAAATCACTTGCAAAATGAATAAGTAGCAAGAATTAAACTCACTATTGAAATAAATAAAACGGAAAATGTATAAAAAAATTTAAAAATTCAATAAAACACAAGTAAAGCTGGTATTATGAGAAAATCAATTAGATTGACAAACTATTACTGAAATTCAGTAACAGTCACAGAAAGAATATAAAATTTAGAGATAAAAATGGGGATATAACAGCAAAAAAATCAAGAGAATTTTAAAGGACATACTTTAAAAACCTGTACTCTTTCAAAATGGGAAATATTTTAATGGATAATATTCTGAATAGATAGCATTTACCAAAATTAGATCAAGACCAGAAAATAATTTAAACAGACCTATAACTCCGAGTCAAACAGAAGCAGTCATTAAGAGTCTCCCAAACAAACAAAAATCAATCAAACAAATAAAAAGCTGGGCTAGGTGGGTTTAGCATAGAATTATACTAAACTATCGAAGAACAGTTAATACCAATACTTCTCAAAGAGTTGCACAAAAAAAAAAAAAAAAAAAAAGAAGGAACATCGTCCAATTATTTTTATGAGGCCACAGTTACCTTGAAGCTCAATCTACATAAAGACCCAACAGAGAAAAAGAATTAAAACAAATTTCTTTTATGCACATAGTTGCAAAAATTATCAATAATATACTTGTAAACAGAGTTTATCGCCACATTGAAAATATCATCCAGCCACATGACCAAGCCAACTTGATCCCAAAGATATAGAGATGGATAAACATATGTAAATAGTTAAGTGCAATAGGCCATATAAACTAACTGAAAGACAGAAGACACCTAATCACCTCAATGCTTGCACAAAAAATAATCTTTGACAAAACCTAACACCCTTCATGATAAGAATATAATAAAGGCTGTTTGCAGCAGGCCCACACCCAACATCAATTTAAAAGGAGAGACATTCAAAGCAATTCAACTAAAATCAGGAACAGGACAAATTTCTCCACTATTTCCATACCTATTCATTATAGTATTTGCAGTCTTTTTTTTTTTTTTTTTTTTTTTTTATTCTTGTTACATCTCAATGTTTATCCCATCCCTTGTATCCTCCCATTCCTCCCCCCCCCCATTTTCCCGTTATTCCCCTCCCCTATGACTGTTCCTGAGGGGGATTACCACCCCCTGCATATGCTCATAGGGTATCAAGTCTCTTCTTGGCTACCAGCTGTCCTTCCTCTGAGTGCCACCAGGTCTCCCCCTCCAGGGGACATGGTCAAATGTGAGGCACCAGAGTACGTGAGAAAGTCATATCACACTCTCCACTCAACTGTGGAGAATATTCTGACCATTGGTTAGATCTGGGAAGGGGTTTAAAGTTTACCTCCTGTATTGTCCTTGGCTGGTGCCTTAGTTTGAGCGGGACCCCTGGACCCAAATCTGCCTATCATATTGTTCAACTTGTAGATTTCTAGGACCCTCTGGATCCTTTTATTTTGCTATTCTCCCATGCGTCTCTCATTTAGAGTCCCAATAGGATGCCCTCCCCTCTGTCCCAGTTTCCTGGTAAGTGAAGGCTTTCGTGGGACATGTCCCTTGGGCTAGTATGCAGATATAAGTGAGTATATACCATTTGATTCTTTCTGTTTCTGGGTTAACTCACTCATTATGATCATTTCTAGCTCAATCCATTTATCCACAAATTTCGGGAATTCCTTGTTTTTAATAGCTGAGTAGTATTCCATAGTGTATATGTACCACAGTTTCTTTATCCACTCTTCTACTGAGGGACACTTAGGCTGTGAGGCTGAGAAGCTTCTGTAAGTCAGGAGACACTGTCAAGAGAACAAAGCGACAGCCTACAGACTGGGAAAAAATCTTCACCAACCCTACATCTGACAAAGGTCTAATATCCAAAATATATAAAGAACTCAAGAAATTAAACACCACCAAACCAAATAACCCAATTGAGTAATGGGGCTTGGAACTAAACAGAGAATTCTCAACAGAGGAGTATCAAATGGCTGAGAAACACTTAAAGAAATGCTCAACCTCCTTAGTCATCAGGGAAATGAAAATCAAAACAACTCTGAGATTCCATCTTACACCCATCAGAATGGCTAAGATCAAAAACTCAAGCGACACCACATGCTGGCGAGGATGTGGGGAGAGAGGAACACTCCTTCATTGCTGGTGGGAATGCAAACTAGTACAGCCACTTTGGAAATCTATCTGGTGCTATCTCAGAAAAATGGGAATAGGGCTTCCTCAAGACCCAGTTATTCCACTTCTTGGAATATACCCAGAAGATGCTCCAGCACACAACAAGAAAATTTGCTCAACCATGTTCATAGCAGCCTTATTCATAATAGCCAGAACAAGTATTTGCAGTCTTAGCTAGAGCAATAAGATCACTGAAAGTAATCAATCAGAAACAAATCAGGAAGGAAAAAGACAAGGTATTTTTGCTTGCAGATGATATAATACTATACATGGGTGACCCTTAAAACTTCACAGGAAGCTCTACAGCTGATAAACATTTTCAGCAATGTAGCTTTATAGAAAATTCATTTGTAAAAATAAGAAGTCCTGTATATAAATGACAAATGGGTGAAGAAAGAAACCAGGAAAACAGCACCATTCATAATATCCTCAAGTAACATAAAATATATTGTGGTAATTCTAACAAAGAAAATAAAAGGCTTGTATGATTAAAAAATTAAGTCCACTTAGGAAGAAATTGAAGATATCAGAAAATGGAAAGATCTCCCATACTCATGGAACACTAGGATTACCATTGTCAAAATGGCTTTTGTACCAAAAGCAATATACAGATTCAGTGAAATCCCATCTAATACAATTTTTCACAGTTCTTGAAAGAGCAGTTCTCAACTTTATATGAATAAAACCAAAAACCCCAGGACAGCTAAAACAATCCTGAATAATAGAAGAACTACTGCAGGTATAGCCGTTCATGGTTTCCGTTGTACAACAGAGATATCATTATAAGAACAATATAGAATTTACACAATACAAACAGGTATATCAAAGGAATTAATAGAGGCCCCAGACAGAAATCTACACAAATATGGACACATGAATTTTGTGAAAGAAATCAGATATACAAACTGGACAGTTGCATGTAGAAAAATTTAAATATACCAATACTAATCACCCTGCACCGAACTCCATTCCAAAAGGACCAAAGACTTTACATAAGTCCAGACACACTGAAACTGGCAGAAGAGAAAGTTAACCATAATCATGAATTAATTGGCACAGCAAACAACTTTCTAGAGGGGACAACACTAGCATGGGCACTAAGATCAACAATTGATAAATGGGACTTCCTGAAACTGAAAACCTTATGTAAAACAAAAGACAGCGTCCTTTGGATAATGTTACAGCCCACAGAATGGAAAAAGATTTGAAGCCAATAAATAGAGGAATAACATCCAAAATATACACAGGACTCAAATGTTACCTATCAAGAAAGCAAACATCTCAATTAAAATTGTGGGTGTACAGGTATAAACAGATTTCTCAATAGAGGAATTAAAACTGCTATGAAAAGCTTAAAGAAACATTTAACAACTTTAGTCACCAGGCAAATGAAAATCATAACTACTTTGAGATTTTTAACTTACACCCATCGGAATGACTAAAATCAACTCCACAGATAATAGCTGATGGTGCAGAGGACTATTCCGGACTAAACAGAGTAGTCATCCATTGCTGGTTATAGCAAAAACCCATGCAGCTACTATAGAAATCAGGTGGTGGTGCCACAGGAAGATGAAAATGCATCTACCTCATAATCTGGCTATACCATTCCTGCATATGTACCTAAATTATGCTTTATTTTTGCTCAACCAAGTTCATTGCTGCTGGAACCAATGTCTCCATTAATACAAAAATGGATAAGGATAATAAAGAATATTTACAAAGTGGAGTAAATCCTGGCACTTAACAATTAAACCATAAAATTCACAGATAATTTACAGAACTAATAAAAAAAAAGTCCTGAGCCAGATAACCTAGACTCAGAGAGATAAATAATATATGTATCTTCTTTTTTTTTTTTTTTTTGTCACTTAATTTTTTTTATTATTATTAATTTATTCTTGTTACATCTCAATGTTTATCCCATCCCTTGTATCCTCCCATTCCTCCCCTCCCCCATTTTCCCATTATTCCCCTCCCCTATGACTGTTCCTGAGGGGGATTACCTCCCCCTATATATTCTCATAGGGTATCAAGTCTCTTCTTGGCTACTTGCTGTCCTTCCTCTGAGTGCCACTTCTTATATTGAGATATTAGGGGGTTTTTGGTTTTTTTTTTTAATTTTTTAATGTTTAATTAATTTATTCAGATTACATCTAAATTGTTTTCTCCTCACTTGTATCCACCCATTCCTCCCTCCATTCTGCTATCAACTTATTCCCCTTCCCTAGGTTTATGACCGAGCGGGACCTCCTCTCCCTCTATATGGTCCTAGGCTATTTAACAAGTCTCATCTTGGTAGCCTGCTAATCCTTTCTCTGAGTGCCACCAGGCCTCTCGATCACGAGGAAGTAGCCAAATATGGGGCACCAGAGTTCATTTCCAAGTTAGTCCCCACTCTCCACATAACTGTGAAGAATGTCCTGTCCATTGGCTAGATCTTAGTAGGGGATCAATATTTCCAGCATGCATTGTCCTTGGTTAGTGCAGTAGTTTGAGGAGACCCCTGTGTCTAGATCTGTCCATTATGAAGTTCTACTTGTGGGTTTCTAGAACCCCCTGGGTGCTTCTATTTTCCCATTCTCCCATATTTCTCTCACCTAGGGTCCCAGTAGGATATCCTCACATCTATCCCAATCTCCTGATAAGTGAAGACTTTTATCGGACATCCCTTTGGGGCTAGTGTCCAATGTAAGTGAATATATACTATGTGAATCTTTCTGCTTCTGGGTTAACACATTCTGTATGATCATTTCTAGTTCCATCCATTTGTTCACAAATTTCGCATTTCCTTGCTTTTAATAGCTGAGTAGTATTCCATAGCATAACTGTACCACAGTTTCTTTATCCATTCTTTGACTGAGGGACATTTAGGTTGCTTCCAGGTTCTCGCTATTATGAATAAGGCCACTACGAACATGGTTGAGCATATGTCCTTCTTGTGTGGTGAAGCATTTTCTGGGTATTTCCAGAGAGTGGGATAGCTGAGTATTGAGCAAGCCAGTTTTCTGAGAAAGTGCCAGATAGATTTCCAAAGTGGTTGTACAAATTTACATTCCCACCAGCAATGAAGGAGTGTTCCTCTTTCTCCACATCCTCACCAGTGTGTGATGTCACTTGAGTTTTTGTTCTTAGCTATTCTGATGGGTGTAAGATGGAATCTCAGATTGGTTTTGATTTGCATTTCTCTGATGACTAAGGATGCTGAGCATTTCTTTGTTTCTCAACCATTCAATATTCCTCTGTTGAGAATTTTGTCTTTGATCCACTTGGACTTGAGTTTTGTGCTCGGTGATAAGTTTTTAAGACAATTATTACCAAGCTACAGTCTCTAAATCCATAAATGTAAGATATACATTAAAGAAGTAGAGGAAACATAAAAGTATCCCTAGGAAAGAGAAATAGATATGGAAGGGGGTTGAGACAGGAGGATCAATAGGGGGTATGAGGGGAGATGGGGATGAGTCAGGGACTATGTAGATAAAGAGCTAAAATTAAGGACCATTTGAGGGATAGTATGAAAACCTAGAGTATAAACCTTCTAAAATATAAAAGTATTTAAGGGAAATGTAAATGAAGTTGTAAAATTCTGGAAAAGATAGAACCCCAACTGGCCATCTCTTGTCACAAAATGAAGACACCAATTCCAGAATTAAGTTACATCTTACTGAATTTAGAGCCTGCGTTATTTGTCCTTAGACACAGCAAGGCGTTCTTAACACTATAGTGACTCTCCACAAACTGATGATCAGGGCTTATTGCTGACAACACTACACAACTCATTCAAAATGAAGAAGTAGAGCTTGTGCCTACAAAGAATCTCAATACCAATCTGCTAAACTTTTTAGGGTGGCGAAACTCTGCTGTTAAGTTTGAAGTCTGGCATCTCCTGATAGCCTCAGAGTTCAGTATAGTATGACTGCCTCCCTCTTCTTTGCCTGATCTGGGGAGCTGAAACCACCATATCCTCTCTACCTGAGGAATGTCATGTAGTTCTTAGGGGAAAAAATAGATCCAACTCTGTTTCCCCCTGTAGAACCTATTCAGGAAGTTCCTGGGGATTCCTGAGGATACTCACCCTATGCTAATGAGATGTCTTGGTGTCTTGGCTTTCAACCTTTTACCTTTATCTGAGGATTCTCCCCCACTCATAAAATAATAAATTACTGCTTTTCCTTCTTATGATAGGACTGTTTTGCTATATGTAGATTAAGTATCCCTGGCACCTATATGTCCAGTGAGACATTTACCCTCAAATGCTTCCTGACCACCCAAGGTTTCTAAATTCTTGTTTCACAAAAATAAAGGATGATTTGCTTTCTCACTCAATGCCTCCACCATGACCATCTAAACATCATCATTTTTTCTGGGGAGGAATTGCTGCTGGTTTCCCAGGCCTTGGGCAGCAATGGTGGAACTGCCTTGGCAGCTATTGAAACCATTGCCTCAAGATGAGTCTGACTGCTGGAGAAGCAGTCACCTTGCCTTCATCTCATCGAACTTGCCTTATCTGTTGCCATGCTTATCATAGCAGCCTAACATAAGGGTGTAAGACTTTTGGTATCATCACAGGTTTTTGGAACTCCCAGGTTTCCACTGTTATCTGACACCAGCAATCTCATTTTAAAAGACCTAACTGCAACAACCAGTAGAAACTTCATTTCCACCTCCCCTGGTAAGACTAGGAGCCTCCTCTAGAGCATGGGCTTCCTCCTGATTGCTCTAAGTTGCCTCTGAGAAATAAACAGTATCTTTGACCTTAGGTCTCTAGTTCCTGTCCAGAAGCAAGCAGCACTTGGATTGCTCCACTGAATGAGGAAGCCAGGCCACTGCCAGTCAGAGAATAACACTTTTGTACAGGGAGGTGCTACATATTCTAAAAAAGTAGAAATGAAAACATCAACTGACCCACAAATCCCTTTGTCTATAGTGGTGTCATTCCTGCAAGATATGCTATAGCAAGGTAGCACAAAGCTTCTAGGAGTAACCAACCAATATCTGTTTTGACTGAAGGCCCACTCCATGGGGTGGAACTCATATCCAACATTGCTTTGATGACCCAGATCCTGAGAGTAGATAGCACAGGGACCTAGAATAAAACCAAATACAACAGTTCTAAAAAATAAAAAAGAAGCGGCAGCAATAAATTATGGTTATAATCATAAATCAGTTCTTTGCTAGGTCATCATCAGAGAGCTTCGTTTTGTTATAGTGGGTAACAAGTACAAAAACACGCAGCTAGAACTATGCATAGAGTATAAGACTTTGAAGCACCCTCATCTGAAGGGGATGTCTCAATAAAATCCCTCCCTTCTTTGTTAAGGGAATGCTGCAAAAGAGAAGTCAGTAATATTCTAAGAGCCAGAGGGATTGATGGGGGACACCAAGAAAACAAGACCCTTAAAATCAAAATGATTGAAGCACATGAGCTTGAAGAGACTGAGGTAGTATGCGCAGGATGGAGTCCTAACCTGAAAGGAAAAGCAGACACATGCTTCCATCCTTAAACCAGAAGCAATCTCCAATTGATAAGCACTTGCATATGATATTTATGTTCTTTCGAGGGACTCTCACTAGAGAAGCACATTCCTTTTTATTTCCAGTGTGTGCCCAGCAGTAGATGGGCAAGAGAAAACCAACACAAGAGTATCTTAGAGGTTTTTGTCTTACAAAGTCATGCTAGGTCATTTTCTTCTTTCTTTCATTTTCATTTTATACTTTTTTATATTTACTTCATATATTTTTCTTCTTTTTATGCTACAGTTCATTGCTTATGTATCATGGCTTCATGTTTTATGTTTTTGTTTTGTTATGTTTTGTTTTGATGTTTGTTTTGTTTTTCAAAACCGGGTTTCTCTGTATAGCCTTGGCTGTCCTGGAACTCAGTTGGTAGCACAGGCTGGAAGCCAACTCATAGAGATCCTCATGTTTCTGCCTCTGAAGTGCTGGGATTAAAGGCATTCACTACAACTTTTTCCTCAGTTTTATGTTTTTATAGAATTTCCAGAGTGTGGGAATGCTTGGATCCCTGTTTCATGTTTCATACTTTTGACTCTTTTCATTCTGTTTGCTGTGTTAAATTCTGATGTGTTAGTTTTTGTTTTATCTTATTATATTTCATTTTATTACTATATTTTAGAAACCTGTTTTTAATGTAATACTGAAAAGTGTACATTCATATGAGAAGTGGTAAGAAAGAACTTGGAGGAGGACTAAATGAGGCAGAAACAATAATCAGAATATATTATGTGAGAAAAAGGTCTGTTTTCTTTTTTGTCACATTGCTATATTCTCATACATTATATCCTAAAAGCAGTTCCCATCCTTCCACTTTTCCAAGTTCTCCTTCCTACCTCCTTCTTCTCCCAAATCCATTCCCCTTCCATTTTTTTTTTTTTTCAGAAAGAGGAGGTCTCTAGGGTTATCAATCAAACAGGATATAACAAGTTATAAGACCAGGCATATACCCTCATATTGAGGCTGGATGGGGGCAACCAGTTAGGAGGAAAAGGGACCTAAGAACAGGTGAGTCAGAGACACACACTCTTAGGAATCCCACAAGAACACCAAGATCCACAGACATATAACGTATATGAAGTGAACTAGCTCAGATCCATATAGGCTTCTTGGATTATTGCTTCAGCCTGTGGAGCCTATATGGGCCATGTTTAGGTGATGCTGTGGGCTGTGTTCTCATGGTATGGTATCCTTGACCCCTCTGGCTCCTACAGTACTTCCTTCCTCATTCGAAGAGGTTCCACAAGCTTTGCATAATATTTGGCTGTGGGTCACTGCATCTACTCCTATATGCCTGATGATAATTGGGGTATGGGCTGATCTATGAGTATAGCGGAATATCATTAGAAATAATTTCATTGACTTATTGTCTGTCATGTTTGACTACATCCTAGGTTTCAATGTTATCCAAAATCTTGTTTCTGGCTACCAAGCAGCATCAGGTATTGGTTCTCTCAAGGCATGGGCCTAAAGGTGGATGACTCACTAGTTTTTAACTCCTACAAGTTCTGCATGGTCATTACCTCAACTCATTTTGCAGGCAGGAAAATTAGAATTCAAAGACTGTGTAATTATGTTGATGTCCTAATCCCACTACTGGAAGCCTTGCCTGGTTACAGAAGATGGTGGGTTCAGGCTCTGTAGAAGTCTTTTCTAGGATCATCTTGTAGAATAACTGTGTTAGGTTTTCAAATTTCTCCCAACCAATTCTAATTGTCCTTCCCAGTACTCTCTTTCTCCATCCTCCCAGCAGGATCTTACCTGTTTCCATCCCTACCTGCCCCCAGGTCACCCACAAAAGCTATACTATTTCTCCTTTCCAGAAAGTTCCATGAGTCCTTGAATACTCGTAGTTTCTTAGCATCTCAGGGTCTGGCTATTGCAGTATGATTGTTCTTTACTTAACAGATAATATACACCTAGAAGTGAGTACATACCATGTGTCTGTCTTTCTGGGTCTATGTTACCGCACTCAGGATAAGTTTATTTTAGTCCATCCATTTGCCTGGAAATTTCATTATGTCTCTTATACTTTTTAACAGCTGAATAAAATTCCATTGTCTAAATATACCACATTTTCTTCACCCATTCTTCAATTGAGAAACATCTAGCTTGGTATCAGTTTCTGAATATTATGAATATAGCTGAAATGAACATAGTTGAGCAGGGGTCCTTGTAGAAGGTTGATGCATCCATTGGGTATATGCGTGAGAGTGGTATAACTGGAACTTGAGTTAGAAGGATTCCCATATTAATTTCCATAGTGGCTATAAAAATGTTCACTCCCATCAGCACAGAAGAATATTGATTTTGCTCTACATCCTTGCCAGCATGAACTGTCACTTGTATTTTTGACCTTAGCAATTCTGACAGGTGTAAGATGTAAACTCAAAATAGTTTTGATTTGCATTTACCTGATGTCTAAAGATATTGAACATTTCTTTTAGTGTTTCACAGACATTTGAGAATAATCTGTTGAGAATTTAGATCTGTACCTCATTTTTTGTTGGATTTGGCTTGTTGATATCTAGTTTTTTGAGTTCTTTATATATATTGGATATTAGCTCTGTGTCAAAGTGAAGTTTGAAAAATTTACCATTCTGTAGGCTATTCTTCTGTCCTATTGGTGGAATTCACTGCTTTAAAGAAATGTTCAGTTAATGAAGTTTCATTTTTTAATTACTGATCTTAGTCCTTGTGCTATCAGTATTTTGTTCAGAAGATTTCTCATGTGCCAATGTGTTCGAAGTTATTCAGAACTTTCTCTTCTTTAAGGTTCAGTGTTCTGGTTTTATGTTGAATTCTTTGATGTACTTGGATTTGAGTTTTGTTCAGAATAATGGACATTAATCTATTTACATTTTTCCTACCTGCAGACATCCAGTTATGCCAGCACCGTTTGTTTAAGATTCTTTTTTTCCATTGTGTATTTCTGGCTTCTTTATTTTTAAAAAATCAAATGTGTGGATTTATGTGTGGGTCTTCAAATTGAATCCATTGATCAATATGTCATTTTTTATTGCTCTGCAGTACATCTTGAAATTAGCATGGTGATACTTTCAGAGGTTGTTTTATTGACAGGATTGTTTTAGGTATCTTTTTGTTTATTTGTTTGTTTGTTTGTCTGTTTGGTTAGTTAGTTGGTTGACTTGATTGGCTGATTTGTTGCTGCTGTTTATTATTCCTTATGGTGCTGAATATTTTCCTTTTAAGGCCTATAAAGAATTGTGTTAGAATTTGATGGGTAGTGTGCTGAATCTGTAGATTGCCTTTAGATGCCCATTTTTAACATGTTAATCCTACAGATCCATAATCATGGTAGATCTTTCCATCCCTGGATATATTCCTCAATTTCCTTCTTTAAAGTATTTTACTTGCTTGGTTAGAACTACTCCAAGAGAGTTTATATTGTATGTGGCTATTTTGAAGGGTGTTGTGTCTCTGATTACTTTTTTAGACTGTCATTTGTATATAGGAGGGCTACTGATTTTGGAGGGAAAAATTTTAAATGCACTTGTGATGTCTCTATTCCTCTTTTTATTGATGTGCTTTCTTTGCAGCTTTATTGATAATTCATAAATATATTTTATATTCAACTTTATATAACTTTAATACCCTTTAGGGAACTTTTTGTCTTTGACCTTTCTAATCTCATGGATTTATATTTCAGTAAGCCTTCCCAGCCCCAAGGTGATTTTCCATATTCTCTTTGTTTCTTTGCACTAACTGCCCATTTCCCCACATTTGAAACATTCTTCCTTAGCTCAGTGTTGGGTTTTGAGACTAGCTCTAAAATAATGCATTACAAACCTAGAATCTAGCCCTGAAAATATAAATTCACAAGATAAAGCTATGGGTATCATAGTGTGTTTTAAATGTGTTATTACAAATAGCCTTATTTCATGAGAATCTAAGTCTTAGTCCTTCATTTCTAGGTTTTGACTTCTATTTCATTTAATATATTCATTTAGAAGAATGCATCTTTGAAATATTACTCTCATTTTCTCTATGGGAATGCAAATATGGGCTTTATATTTCATTTAAAATAATTATCTCTCACCTTGAAATGTTTTTATCTTCCTTTTGCTATTCTCTTGCTATCAACAACATATATTCCTCCTCAAATTAGCAAATTATTTCAGAAAAGTGAGGGACCTGGAATCTCTAGTGAGTTATATCAGTCCCAAAAGTTTTAAAATTGGTTTTTCTATTTATTTTCTAATAGCCATATTAATTTCATACTAGATGTATGCCAAATTATAGCTCATATTCAAACACTTCATTTAATGGAGTTCACTTTGGTCTTTTTAATCTTCCTTTGAATAAATTAGTAGAAATGAATATTCTTAAAGCCAGGAGTGGTTGTGTACATCTGTAATCCCACTACTTGGGGAGGCAGACACAGGTGGATTTCTGTAAATGTGAGGCTAGCCCACAAAAGCCATAGATACACAGAGAAATCCTGTCACAAAAACAAACAAACAAACAACAACAACAATAACAACAAAACACACACACACACACACAGAGAGAGAGAGAGAGAGAGAGAGAGAGAGAGAGACTTTATACCTTTGTTGTTCTTTTCAAAAAATTTTGTATATATGTTAAATAGAGTTTCCTCTCCATCCACTCTTCCTAGATCCCCACAATCTTCTTTCTCTTCCAGATCTACCCCCTTTCATTTTCACTTAAGAAAAGAGCAGGCTTCCAGGAGATGACAGATGAATAGGACAAAGCAATATATAATAAGACAAAGCAAAAGCCCTGACATCAAGTCTGTGTTGGAGGTTGGTTTGATGCTAATGACTGCTGGCTGTCTCTGCTCCACCTGTACCTTGCTTAAGAGGCTAATCTGTTTGACCAATAAAAGGCCATCACACCTGGGCAGGACAAGTGGGATAGGTGTGGCTAAGGTTCCAGTGCTAGAAAGGAGAATCTTTGGTAGAAGAGAGAACAAAAGAGAGGAGAGAAGAAGGAAGCTGCATCATGGGTTAGGTGGAGGGGAAGCACATGGCTGGCATGGTTGGAGGATTTGGCCCAGAAAAAGAACATTAGCAAGTATTTGGGATTATGGATGGGAGGTAGTTTGACAGAAATTATTAGAACCAGATGGCAAGGGATTGGGGCAGGTATGGGATACCTGCCCCAGTATGGGAAATAGTTTAGTGGCTTAATGTCTGCCCTGCCCCATGTTAACTAAGGTTATTTATTTATTGTATTTCCTTTATAAAACATTTTTATTTTTTACATAGACATTTATATTTTTACATGTATATACAATAAACTACCTTTAGCAAGAAGAACCATGGCACAATCAGGAATTATGTAAATGTTGCAGTCTTAGTGTTTTGGCTGTTTGTACTGACAGCCTTGAAGAAAACACCTTTCCTATCTTGGTGTGTCTAAAATTCTGAATCTCCATCACATCTTTTCGTTATCAACTTAGAACATCCATCTAGACCTAAAAAACATCTTAACCACTAAGCTTCATTGTAAAACTAAGCTACCTGATCTTCAACTCTATAAAAGACTTGAGAAGTAATAAACTTGATGCTTGAGTGTGCTGGGAGTGCAGGTGAGTAGCTTACCAAATACCAAATACGAAGAGACAGTTGTCTACCTGAATAGTAACCCAAAACTCTGTTATGTTGGAGCATCTTCTTGAG
The DNA here is from genome assembly GCF_903995435.1 of Acomys russatus. NCBI lineage: Eukaryota > Metazoa > Chordata > Mammalia > Rodentia > Muridae > Acomys > Acomys russatus. The sequence continues at coordinate 24,418,498 of NC_067154.1, read as the reverse complement.
CCTTCTGGCCCAATATATCTGATAGACATATTTCTGAGGCAGGAACTATTGAGGACTTGATACCCTGTCTTAGCAGAGTTTGGCCATCGACTCTGCCTGCATCCAAGCATGCCCAATTTTAGGCAGAATTCTGTATGTGGAAGAAATGGGGACATTTTGCCCAGTGGTTTGTTTGCCACATTTGAAGTGAGAGAGCCAACCTAACTCTGTTTTAAAGCAGGTTCAGAAACAGGACAGGCCCTGAAGAATTCCACCCTGCAGAGCTAATAGTTTTAGCTTGCACAAACAAGAACTTACTACCCCTCTTGCCCCACCTCAAGATAGTTACTTCAAGGCTGACTCATAGTTTTAGAACCACCCAATAGAATTAAAGGTCATAGTAAGTAGCCAATAGCATTGTTATAAATCTGCCTTTGAAAAAGTATAAAAACTCAATGCTTTTGTTTCTCTGGTGGCCTTTCCTTCAGGTACAGGTGGACCTCATCATGTTGGACCAATAAAATTCCTCTTGCATTTGCGTTGTACCTGCCTCTGCCTCTCATTTGGTTGCTCCCTGGAATAGACTCTCCTGATCAGAGACTTACAGAAGCCATCTCCATAACGAGGGTCTTTGATGCTCATTATATTCTTTGACTTAGGCTGGGTGTTGCCAGGAGTTAACCTGCCTCATTGTCAGTGAATCTTTAAAATAATAGAAATTTTTAAATGCCATATTCTGTAAGTCTCTGAAGTTTTTGAAGACTTTATATAACTATTTTACCTTATCGTTTTGTAGAATCATATCTATCTTCTGTACCTAAGATTTATATTTTTGTGATAAAAGTAGACCAGTAATTGATATGACCATGATCTGATCAGCTAATAATCAACTTGTATAACTTATTTATTCTAAACAGCCTGCAATAGCACTTTGAAAGTATTGGAAGTAAACCTTGTATTATAATTGAGTTATATGGGTACAATGCCTCATATTAGAGTAGAAATCTTTATATATAATGTGTGTGAAGAATGAACTTACATTTGAAGTCTATTCAAAATCCTATGCCTGTGAATTAAAAATAACCTTGTGAGTGACAATTGAGGCATTAAGTTAAGGAGTAGGTTCACCAATCTACTTTTTGTTCTGTCTTCCTTATATATTTATATATTTCCCCTTCTTTCCTTTCAACCCCTATCTACAAACCCAAGAATGTAAGATAAGGGAAAAGGGAGATATTTCTGAGTCTAACCTTGTTTTTTTTTCTAAATAATACCAATAATAACTTTTAACCAACTCCTATTGCTAATAACCCTCTATAGTCCAAGAAAGCAATCAAAAACCTACCTGACCTCCTTTAAAAGAAATAAGGGTATCGTTCTCTTAAGGTTTCTTCTGGCTGATTTAGGATGTACACTACCTAGTAGAGGCCCAAATAAAATTGAGGAAATGGTTAAATAAGCTAGGAATAACATTTGTGGTCCAGTTTCTAAATGTTGAGAAATTCCACTCATAATTAGAGTCCTGTGTGGGACAGTCTGAAATGCTGAACCAATTGGGATGGGAAGCTTTCTTTGCAAGTGTCCTGGGAGCTGTCTTCTTCTGATGGGGCACAACAACCGAAGCACTTAGTGCAGGACCATGAAGGATACAGGATGTCAGTGTCCAGCATGCTGAGAGGAATGCATCCTGTCAGGTCTGATCTAATGTCAGTGTCTGATTCCTTTGTTCTGAAAGCATGTAATTTCTCACAAGCTTTATACAGTCTTAAAATTATAAGTGTGTAGGTGATGCACAGAAAAATTAAGACTGGTTTTCTGCTCTTGTATCAGCAGGTAAAAAAGACATCTGTAAATTTTTCTTCATGTCATATGAAGAATGGCATCTAATAGTAATTCATAGAGGTTCTATATCCAACAAGAAGGATTGTACATGCCTAGATATGGTTGTCTTAGCCAGTCTCAGAGCTATTCCCATATAGTGGGATTATCAATATTCGTTACATGCTTGTTCTGCAGTTTAAATTCTTCCAAGCCTGATTATATTCCCCTCCCGCATTCCCTCCTGATCCCTGCTCCCTCCCTCATCCTCTCCAAGGCTATTTTAATATACAACAGGTGTCTATGTCTTGATTGATTGCTATCGGGTTAAACAATACTGCTATAATGACAATTAGAGGCCTAAAAATAAAGATAATTTGGCCATACTGGTAAATCAACTGCAATAAGTCTGGACATACCACCACAATAGAAAGAAAACAATCACAGGAATAGACAAAGGAGTCAGAAATACCCTTGCTCTGACTGTTAAAAACACCAACACAACAGCTATTACATATATACAAAAGACCCGGTACAGACACATCCAGGCCTAATGTCTATTAGACTTGTGGGCCTTGCTTAGTTGATTTGATGGGTCATGTAGTTCTGGTGTCCTCCATCCGCTTTGACTCCTCCATCCTCTTTGACTATTAAAAGCTTTTCTTCTTCTGTGGGATTCCATGAGGTCCAGGGTGGGGGGGCCCAATGGAGACCTCAAATGTATATTCTCTCTCCCCTTAATGCCTGGCTGTCGGTCCCTGCACTTTTTGCCATCTGCTGCCAGAGGAAGATTATCTAATGATGATTGGACAAGGCAACAATATATGAGTATAGCAGAATATCATTAGGAATTATAAAATTTATTTAATTTTCATACCAGTTGTGTTGTATTATGGTCTACCCTAGGTCTCTCGGATATCCAGTCTCTGGACTCTGGCTATCCAACCAGTGTCAGGCATGTCCTCTCTATTGTGGATTCAGCCTCAAGTTAAATCAGACATTGAGTAGAAATTCCTACAATTTCAGCACCAACATTGCCAAAGCACATCTTACAGGCAAGCCAAGTGGTAGTTCCAGGATTTCGTGGCTTGGTTGGTGTCTAAGTTTCTCTTTCTGTATCTTGCAGAGTACCTTCTTAAGACAAATATTTTAGAGGTAAAAGCTCCAAAGTCACACCAGTTCCATCTCTCTACCTCTCTACATTCAATGAGATGAGTGGAAGTTGTCTTCTGTAATATAGTTCTGATGTCAGCTTTCAGGTAGCTCTCTTATGTTCTAGCATCAGCTTGTGTTGTTTAGGTATCTCTCCAGGACATGCTTGGCCAACAACTAAATGAACTGTAACTCAGTCCCATCACTGGAAGCCTTGCTAGCTACAAAAGATGTCCAGTTTAGACTCTTATATTCTTCATTACAAGGAGTCCTTACTGGGGTCATTCTCACAGATTCCAGGAAGTTTCTACTGCAATAGATTTCAACACTATCTTTCCAAGTTATCCCCCAATTCCAGCTGTCCACACTCACCCCCCTTCTCATTTGCTCAACTGCTCCCATTCCCACCTACTGCCATTCCTCAAAAAATTTATTCTATTTTCCATCCCCAGTGATATCCATACTTCTTTTCTAGAGGCCATCCTCTTTACCTAACCTCTCTGTGTCTGTTATTGTAGCTTGACTATCATTTACTTAATAGCTAGTATATGTTTATAAGTGAATATATACCATTTATATCCTCCTGTGTCTGAGTTATGGTACTTCAGGATGACTTTGTTTCTAGTTTCATCCAATTGCCTATACGTTTCTTGATGCTATTTTTTTTTTAATCACTGAGTAATACTCCATTGTGTAAAGGTACCACTTTTTCTTTATCAATTCTTTAGTTGAGTGATATCTAAGTTGTCTTCAGTTTCTGGCTGTATGAATAAGTGTCCTTATAGTAAAATGGAGTGTCCTCTCCATATATGCCGAAGGGTAGTATAGCTGCATCTTGAGGGGGATAAAATTCCAGTTTTTTAAGCAACTGGTATTATTGATTTCCAAAGTGGCTCTACAATTTTGCACAGTCATCATCAATGGAGGAGATTGCTCACATTCTTTGATAAATAAAGCAGCTGATAAATGTGGTTGACAAGTGTTTATGTTCTCATTACTGAAACATAACAACCAATTTCTTCAAAATAACCTTACAACTTAAAAGAGAGTTACATTGACAGGTATACTCTATAGTGGCATATGAACACATTAGAAGTATTATGTCAGTAAAACTAGTCTACTGTTAATGTTTTAAAAGCTTCCTCAAAATATATTTTATACATCAGAAAAGTTTCCAATTTTCCAATTTCATAGTACTTTATCACTTGTTATCCTTTTAAAATCAAATCAATTTTTCAGTTTAATAAACTGAAAAATATATCCATGCCCTCTCTTTGTTTGAGAGAAATATCAATTCTCAAAAAAATATCATCAAAATATTCTTGGGAAAACTCTTGGGAAATTTACTAATAATTAAATTAACCATTTATGTTGATCATGCTACTGGCCGGTGTAAGAAGAAACTATTCCTTCTTACATACCTACCTACATTTTCTCCTTCTTTCATTTCTATCTTTCTCTCTCTCTCCCTTCTCTCTCTCTCTCCTTCTCTCTGCTATTACTTCTTTCTTTTTTACTTCTTTTCTTCTCTCTTTTTATTTCTCTTTTCTTTTTAATTTCCTTCCAATTTTATACATTTATTAGACATTCACATATTTACGGTAAGCTTATGACTGTGCTATAATTAGAAACTCAATGTTTCACAAAAGTCATTCATGAATAACCTATCCATACAAAACTTTGAAGTAATGCTCTAGTGAATACTCTGAGAATGTATGTCCAGATGATAAACTAAATATAAGTAAGCTGGGCCTAAGAATATTTACACTGAGAACAGAAATTGAACCTGAAATGGAGAGGTAGGAGTTAGGAGGTTAATCAAATGAAGGAAAATGAGAAGGATCCTCAATAACAGAAAAACAAAAATGACAAGTACTACAGGAAAAAAAAATGCCACACATGAAATTTAGAGAAGTACAGGTGGAATGCAAAGATAATAAGAGCATAGCAATACATATAGTCAGGGACTATCATGTGATTTCTAGTATGTTTTTAGAGTTTTCTAGCTAGTGCCAAAATCATTGAAGAGCCACTGAGCAGTCATAGGCAAGAGAATAAGGCAAATAAGTACTCTGACATTGTGTCATGGTTGACCACATGTAATAAGAAAAGAACTCCTTTATTTTATCAAATGTCAATGTACATGACTAAGACTGATTAATGAAGGAGGCCAATAAAGTTGTTCATAACGAGCTTAAAGACTGCAAGACGAACATTCGGTATCTAGAGAATGGGTTTGTAAATGAGCCTCAAATAAAATAAGGAATACACAGCAGGTATAAGAATATAAGAAAAGAGGATTGGGTGGTATTGAGAAACCACATATATGACAACTTGGATATACTATTAGGGTTAGAAAATCTAAATTCATTTAATTTATATTAGAAGATAAAATGAATTGTACAATGTAATAAGTCCAACACAAAAGTGAAGGGAAGTGTGAATTAGAACCCTTGCATTTGTGGTGACAGAGGGCATGAGTGACCTGATGTGCAAAAAACACGGAAGGGAAGAGCCTCTGGGGAAGAAAAGAACAGAATATGACTTTAGATTTTGACTAGTTAGAGGGAAGTTTCAAGAGACTCGAGGCACAAGATCAAAAGGACCATAGAAAAATACATTCCCAAGCTAATGAAGAAAAGCTTCAACGGAAGATAAATATTGAAGTTTTTTTTCCTTTTTAAACTCATATATATTATATATATCTATATATTATATATTCTATATAGATATATTATATATATATATATATATATATAGTTATAGCTGAGAGATACTGTGACAGTCAGATTGTCAGGAGCCAGAACTCAGTGGTCTGGAGGTGAAAAATAGTCTAGAAATTGGACAGTGAATAATAAAAATAAATTGGGGAAATTCATTAGAACAGAGATGACTGTAAAAGTGGAGAGTGGGTCTGATCTTTCACAGGAACCTCTGCTGTCTCATATTTGACCACGTCCCCTGGAGGGGGAGACCTGGTGGCAACTCAGAGGAAGAACAGCAGTTACCAAGAAGAGGACTTGGATACCCTATGAGAATATACAGGGGGAGGTAATCCCCCTCAGTCACAGTCATAGGGGAGAGGAGTAAGGGAAAAATGGGAGGAGGGAAAGAATGGGAGGATACAAGGGATGGGATAACCATTGAGATGTAATAAGAATAAATTAATAAAAAAATGGATGTATACGGAACTCATTAAATTCACCTGTAGTACTTGTAAAATATAAATATTTTATTAAATGCTCTCCTAAAGCATTGTCTGTATCTGTGCCCTATAAGTCTAATGAATACTGTTACTCTATAATATATATGCATATATTTTAAGTAGCTGCCTTTTCAAAAAGCATGGTGTTTTATTTAAAGTATTTCAGCGACTATGTTGATTTTTCTGGTGCTCATTAAATACTTTCTCATATTTAATTTTGTAATTTGTTTCTTCAGGAAACTATTAGTGTGATGATTTTATAACTGCTGGTGTTACAATCCAAACATTTTGTCACATGAAATTTGTTAGAGTTGATGTCTTAGGTTTTTGCTTTTAAAAAAAATATCTGCAGAGGATTTATAAGCTCTGAGATGATTTCTGAGATTTTCTTTGAGTCATAGAAAATAATTTCAATTTTTTGGGCCAAATAATTACAATTTCTGTGTGATTATTATCTTCCCTGGTTTCCATTAGTACTCAGGCTTTATCTGAGTTTTAAATTGATGTTCACATTCAGTGATTCTTTTTGACAATGATATCAAAAGAAAATAATTTTATATTATCATATTTCTTATTCTTACCACTTCTGCAACCTCATTTTTCATAGTCATACTTATGATTTAACAAAATTACATTTTGAATACATAATTATAAAATCAGTAATGAATAAAGGAAAGTCTAATCACAGATAATCAGCCTTGTGATCAGCTTTTTCTATTACTGGGTATATAGTAAGAAGCAGAGCTTACCACACAGAAAAAAATTAAATGACTTAGTAGCAGCCACGTAAATTAATTTTCAATCTTTAATAAGATATTACTCTCCATCCCTAACTCTTAACAATGTGAAAACATGGCTTGGCTTTCTTTTACCTTCATTATAGCGGTTACAGACACATAAACAATTGTTATATGTTTAACATACAATATACATGTTACTGACTTCCATTAGTCAGTATGTAATACTCTCAATAAAGACTTCCACAGCAAACTAGTTCAACTCCTCTTTGGAGACCTGGAATCTCTCTATTTCAGTTAGAGGGCATATGCCCTTTGGTCATTTCTATGTGTTCAACTTAAATAAGTCATGGTAATTCTGGGATATGAGAGAACATCACAGTTTCTCATGCTTTTCTTACTTTACAGTTAATGTTTCACCAATTTTTTTTTGGCCAACATGTAAACTGACAAGCTTGCCCGTCTTGATAACCTTTGATTGGGGCCGTTTTATTTATGTAGCCTCAATGATATATCTGTAAATTATTAAACTCAAAATTCCTATGTTGTATACACAAAAGGAAGAAACAGAATCATGTCACACTAGTGCTGTATCATGTTGAGCCTTTCGTTATAGCGATTAATGAAATAGGGGACCATTGTGAGCATGTCACTTTAGATACCATAAAAGAGAGATGGGCTATACATATGAATTTCAAAGGATCATTAGTCATTAGATATATTACACCGGTGAAAATTTAAACGTGCTTATTATATGTTTAAGCTTAACAAATTATCATGCTAAACATTCACAGATTTTTGAAGGGAAAGAGCGAGAGAGAGAGGAGAGAGAGAGAGAGAGAGGAGGAGAGGGAGAGAGAGAGGAGAGAGAAAAGAGGAGAGAGAGAAGGAGAGAATAGAAAAAATTAGAAATTAGAAGCCAACCAAGAGCCAGAGTGAGTAAAATTGGGCAAGGGAAACTATGTGACATCAGTTGTGGCTACAGAAGCGTTTACAAAGTTGCACTGAGGAAGACAAAACAAAATTGACAGCATATTTATAAACTCGGTATTAGATATCATCCATATCATTGCTCTTTTAATACTTTGGTATTATTAATCTAGATTTCTTTAAGATACCAATAAGGTTTCTCTCTCATTTGCATGTGCAAATACACTTCTGGTTTGATTGATGCCATATTTAATCCCCTATATGATTTTCTCTCTCTTCTTCCTAGTTCCTTCCCTCCTCCATTCTTCGTCTACTTTCTGATGCCTGCAACTTTTGGTTCCCCTAAAAATACTGGTGCAGTCGTTTCAAATCCATCAGAACACATTTCTTGGCTTAGGTAGCCTTTACCCAGAGAAACAGGCTCTGGAAACCAACGGACACCATGATACTCTGAGCCAGGAATTACCAAGTTTGTTGCTTCAATTTTTTTTTTGAAGTTGAATAGTGCTTCCTAGGAGTGCAAGTGTAGGCCAAGTTTACCTTCAAACTGGCTCATTTTATGCCCACCAATTGAACTGTTTGCCTAGGTATGTAAATTAGGACTGAATTGAGACTAATGAATGTGTCTGGAGGACTCTGCTGAGTACAGAAGACCGGAGGACCAGAAGAGGCTCCCAAGATTCAAAGAAGAGGGAAAACCAAGAAGTGTATAAAGGAAGAACTTGGTGGTCAGCCACAACTAAAGCAAATGGCATAGTCAGCAACATTTTATGTAGAATCTTTTAGATCACACATCTGAGTTAAGTTTACATAGAATGACCTTTATTAAGAAATTGTACTTGGGCGGGCGTGGTAGCACACACCTTTAATCCCCGCACTCCTGAGGCAGAGGCAGATGACTCGCTGTGAGTTAGAGGACAGCCTGGTCTACAGAGCGAGTCTAGGACAGCCAAGGCTACACAGAGTAACCCTGTCTCGAAGAAAAAGAAAGTTGCACTCTTAAGACTTAGCTCACCTTCACAAGTGCAGAATCAGAGCATCTGAGATACACTTAAAACTTTTGAGCTGTTTTCAGTTGTCTTCGGGTACAGTCTCTATATTCATCTTCTGCAATAACTTCACTAGAAAACTTTCTATTAGTTTGCAGGTGCCTCCTTCCGCTGCAATGAGTTTAAGCCTCTGTCCCCACTAACCCACTACAAAAAGAATACATGGATTATAATTTTTGTTTTCTCTAAGGAAGACTAAGAAAGAAAGAAAAGAAAGAAAGATAGAAGGGAAGGAAAAAAAGAAAGAAAGAAAAATAACTAGGGAGGACCAATAATACTCCTTTCTCTAACAATGTCACATATTATTAGACTTTGAGAAATATGCTATTCTGTGGTATGCTTGGCATACATACATAGATAAACACGCAAACATATATACACATACATACATATATACATACATTATATGTATATATATACCATATATATATATGGGTTTTTGAGACAGGCTTTCTCTGTAGCCTTGGCTATCATGGACTTGCTTTGTAGAACCAGGCTGGCCTCAAAATCACAGAGATCTAGCTGTCTCTGCCTCTGGAGTGGCTGAGATTAAAGCTGTGTGGTAACCATGCTGGCTTAATTCTCTATTATTATCTTAAATTCCATCATCATTTTACTCATACCAAGAGTAAATAAGATTTCTTCCTTCTACCATTGTCCTGAATACTTACCAGTATTTGATTGTTTTGTTTGTTGTTTTCACTACATGTAATACCTGTTCTAATGATATCTCAAGGTGGAATCTTGGCATGGTGGAATCTCAGCATAGTATTGACCTATGTGTCTATGAAAGCTAAAGAGGTTGGCATCTCTCTATGTTTTATTGGCCAATAGTACATCTTTTTTGTTGTTGTTGTTTTTTGTTCTTAATTTTTATTGTTTTTAAGAACAAATGATTTTAGGTGACCTCTGTATTTATTTAGCAAAATAATTAGTTACTGAGTTATGTGTGAATATTGTACATCTATCTATGAACATGTGTGTGAGTGAATATGTGTGGCAGCCAGAGATCTGGGTAAATTCCTTTTTTATCTTCATTTACTTTATTTATTTTTTTCATTTTTACATGCTTGTTGCAACCCCATTCTCTGCTCTCCTCCCAGTCCCAACCTCCTACCACTTTGAGATGCACCCTGTGGGAGAAATCCACACTCTGACAGGATTTATTCTTAACTTGCTTCTCCACATCTTATTCATTGAGGAAGGATAAATCACTGGATGTGCTGTTAAGTTTCATTTGACTGGCTGATCAGGATATCTCAGACCCACCTCTATATCCACCACAGCTCTGAAGGACAGAGACACAGCTGCTACTTAGGCTTTTGTGTAGAAGCTGAGGATGCCCAGGCTTTTCCCACAAATATTTACCCACTGAGCCATTCATACCATTCCAAATTACTGGTTTCCTGTGACTTTTGTAAACTTTCTTTAGATAATCTGGAGATTATTACTCTGTTGGAATTATAGAGGAGGCATATTTTGTCCATTCTGTAGATCCCCAATTTTACTCTGTTGAAAGTTAACTTACCTGTGTGGCTTTTTTAAAAAAGATTTTAAAAATTATTTTTAATAGTATTCAGGTGTGAGTGCCTATGTATGATTATGTGCACTATGGGTACATGAGTACAGGTGCTTTGTATAGGCAAAAGATTTTGTTTTCTTAAAAGATGAAATATCAGTGGGTCATAAAACACCTGACGTGGGAGCTATGAATCATCTTGGATCTTCTGGAGGAGCAGCAAACCAATGGTCTTAACCACAGAACTGTCTCTTTAGCTCTGCAAAGAAATATTTCATTTGGAAGCAATGCCAATTACCACTGTTACTGCTACCTTAATTCTTTAGTCTGTATATAATTGGTAAAATCATTGCCTTGTGTCAATATCTACAATGGCTCCTTATAGTGATTTCAATTTCCCATATCTACATAAGGTCCTGATACAACTTCAGTACTTTTTATATACAATGTGAGATGTGAACATAGCTTCAAATGTTTACATGTATGTGGTAGTTGTTTGACTGTAATGAGTCCCCATAGATTCATAATAAATGACACTACTACAGGAGGTGTGGCCTTGTTAGAGTAGATGTAGCAGGGTTGGAGAAAGTGTGCCTTAGTTCACTTCCTGCTTCCTGAGGATCTTAGGTGGAACTCTCAGCTCCTTGCCCAACACCATGTCTCTGATCACATTCCACCATAGTTTCTGCCATGCCGATAATGGACTAAGCCTCTGCTGAAACTGTAAGTCAACACCAATGAAGTGTTTTTCTTTATAAGAGTTACAGGAGTCATGGTGTTTCTTCTCCACTAAACTAAACTCCACTAACTAAAACAGTAGTTGATACCAGGGACTAGGGTATTTCTGTGAATGAGCTGATCATCCTTTTTTGTTGTTGTATGATTGTTTGGGGAAATGTGGATTTGAGGACTTCACATTAGGAAGCAGTGGAATACTTTAATTGGGGTTTAATAGGTCATCATAGTAGAAACATGGAAGACAGTGGTATTGAGGGTGAATTGAACTATGGGGCCCTGGCACAAGTGGCTTCAGAGAAGAATGTTTATATGTCTTAGAACTGCTTTTGTGATATTTTGACAAGGATGGTGGCTGCTTTTTGCCCTTTTCTAAAAAAAAAAAAAAAAAAAAATGCCTGAGACTAAATTGAGAAGATTTGGATTAATTCCATTGGAGGAGAAAATTTCAGAAAAGCCTAGTATTGGCTCTGTCATGTGGGTATTAGTGTTCTTTCTTATGAAGAGTTATAATGAGGAGTAGACTGAGAAAGTAAAAATATAAAATGTACTGATGGAGGAGTAAGAGGGCACTGGGAAGTGGAACAGAGCTAAATCCTGTGTTCTAGGAGATATCAGATTAATAATTGGAATAAAGGGAATGGTAACCTCAGGGTAAGACTATACCCAGCTAAGCTTCCAACATGTGAAAAGAAAATAAGGAATGGCCCAGGCACTGTGTTACACACCCTGAATCTCAGCACTCAAGACACAGCTTGAGTCCCAGGACAGTCAAGGTTAAGCAGTGAAGGTAACCATCAAAAACAGAAAGATGGTGAAGATGTAATTGAACAAGTGTGCCAGCTATGTTCTAGCCCCCGGAAAGCAACAGAACCTCATAGTTTTGGCTAAGTATTTCTGGCATGTTGAGTCACAGATGGAAGAAATGGGCTTTGAAATCTCTCTCTGTAACAAGGAAAGCCACTAAGGCCAGGCATGTATCAAGGGTGTCCCTTCATGAAGGCTTAAACAGGCCATCGTGTGAAGCTGTGAAAGTGAAGCTTGGATTGCCCTGGGAATCCAAGATGTTGGAGGTGATAGAGTCATTGGTAATCTGTTCAGCAGAGCTGCGTAACAGGGAGTAGTACTAGCCCAAGAGAAAGAAGTATGTTGTAATCAACAAAGCTGAAAAGAGCTGGAGATCTGAAGAACATATTGACATCAGACATGGAGACGCAGATTTTGGAGTTTGACCAGTGGGTTTTAAGTCTTCTATATTCAATGATTCTCTCACTATACTCTTCTTAATCCCATTTGGAATGGTAATGTATATTCTGTGCCACAGTCTATTGGAAGTACATGATCTTTTGGGGGTTCTGGAGTAGCCATACAAATTTTCTTAGTGATCTCATAAGATAGATGTTTCATCATTGAACCCAACTTAAGACTGATCCTGATTAGAGATAAAGTACAGACTTCGTAGCTGGAACTTTGACATTGAATATCTTCAGACTCAGCTTATATAAGGCAAATACTATATTAGTTCATACATGGGATCGACAGGGGGACAGGGTGGTCAGCTCGGACTCAAGTTATATTTGATAATTATACACCAATTCTGGCTAACCTTGAAAGTGTACCTAGAAGTTAGGGACAGCTGTGCTTAATGTTGGAGAATTTTGAGAACAACAAGGCCACAGAGTTTCTTGTTGAATATAAATAAAGGCTATGGTCAAACTGAACTTGCACAGAGATTTTTTTCCATCAGCAACAAGTTGAGATGACTGGTAGGTCTGAAACAAAAATTGTTATATTTATGTTAAAGGGACAGGTAGGTGTCAAAAGATCTACTTTCTTCTTTTTGTCTTGTTTGTTTCTTTTACAGGGGAGTTCCAGTTAAAAGATTCTATGAATCTCAGAAGAGAGTTTGGACTTCATGCCTTTCATAGATTATGGGGGACTTTAGAAGTTGGACTAAATGAATTTTGTATTATGATATAGTTAAAAGCCTGTTGAGCCAGGAAATGGAATGTGGTAGCTTGAGTGTAATTGGCCCCCATAGCTTCATAGGTCATAACACTATTAGGAAGTAAGGCCTTGCTAGAGTAGGTGTGGAGTAAGTATTTTTCAGTTCACTCCTGACGCATGTAGAGCAGTTAGAGAACTCCCACCTCCTTCTCCAGCATCATGCCCTATCTCTATACCACCATGCTCTTAAGCAGCCCCAGTTAAATGTTTGTCTTATAAGAGTTGCCAAGGTCATAGTGTCTCTTCACAGAAATAAAACCCTAAATAAGACAATGTGTATTCAGTTTGGCCAGCATTGTATACTGAAGAAGCTATCATTTCTAAAATAATTATAAAAATTATTGAAATGCATCTAGCTTAGCTCTTTTTGCTCAAGATGAGGTGAAAGAAACTTATTAAAGTGGCTCTTTTAAGAAAATCAATAAAATTTCCATCAAAATAGCAATGTCAGTGCTGGGGAAACGTCTCAGAAGTAAAGAACACTTGTTACTCTATTAATAGAGTTCTGATTCTAGGCCCTACAAAAGAAGAGTCATAAATGTTCACAATTTCAGTATAAAGTGATCCAATGTGCCTTCTCTCTTCCTTTGGGAACATATAAACTCACACAACACCACCACACCACACACACAACACACCACACACACACACACACGAGGAGGAGAGAGAGAGAGAGAGGAGAGCGAGGAGAGGGAGAGAGAGAGAGAGAGAGAATTAATTTCTAAAAATAAATACCAGTGTCATTTTTCATAAAGCTAGAAAAATGATCTTAAAATTATAGAAACATGCAGAAGTGGTTAAGTAAACAAAGTATTCAATATTTATTTTCAATTGGTATCTAGAGAAAAAAACAACTTTAAAAGCATTGTTGAAGAGCATACTACAAGTTGTTTGTGGATTTTGAAAAACAGAGCATATATTGTATGTATACTCTCTTATTATGTGTTAATCAATTGAATTACAGAACTTATTAATGCACAAAAAGAAATATTAGGTTTTAAAAATTAGTGATTAACTGTTTAAAATATAATTAGTTTTCTTTTGTATAAAATAAAAGCATATACATGTAGATACTTCATTCTAAGTTTTAAATTTTAAGGATATACAAAGTACTTAGTAAAAGTAAACAGATGAATTTAAAGATTTGTAGAATTTTAAATAATCTAACGTTGCAGTACATTATGTTTCCAGATAACAACACCTTAGAAGCTAAAAAAAAAAGTGACCTTTTTTATCAAGTGATATGATGCTAATAAATATTAAAAACCATTTTGTGTCTGTATGTTGAGCATTAAGCAATGACACTGTGTTCAGGAACATGTTGGGACTATCTGTCTGCAGATAAAGCCACTGCAGTTGGCATTTATTGCTGTGAACTATCATACTCCACTCCGTCACTCAGAGTAGATCACAACATTCGAACAGCTGCAATCTGTTAACTCTCATACGAATAACCAGAATGCCCTTAAAGGAAACGTTACTTGCCTCTGAAGATTCCCTACCAGTTTTGGAGATTTCATAATCCTTGATGAAGCTCAATATCAGCTATGGGGTTGATATTAATTAATTGTGAAATGGAGAGTATACTGTCCTTTCTTTGTACTATGGACAATATACTCTGTGTTCTACACCTACTATTCTCTATTGAATTGTCTTTTTAGAGCATAGATTTTAACATGTTCTTAGCGACTTGTGAATCACAGGTAACCTTTGCACATATATTGCTCTTTTGTATGCTTCTCTTATACCTTTAAAAAAGAGCAGGCCTCCCAGAGATTTCAACTGAACTCAGCATAACAAGATTCAATGCAATTAGGCCCATGACCACATATAAAAGCTGGATGAAATGACCCAATAGAATGAAAAAGGTTCCACGAGCACATAAAAGAGCCAGAGACACCATCTTACAATTCTTAGGAGTCAACCAAAACCTTCAAGCTATAAAACTACAGCATGTATGCAAAGGGACTGATGTAAACCCAAGCAGGTTTCATGATTGTTATTTCAGTCTCTGGGAGTCCCTATGAGCTCTGTTTAGTTGAGTCTGTGGGCCTCATTCTCCTGGTATCTTCCACATTTCTGGCTCCACAAGCCTTACACCTCCTCTTCTTCAGGGTTCCCTGATATCAGCCTAATATTTGCTGTGGATCCCAGTATCTGCTAATATCAAGCAATTGGATGAAGACTCTCGGGTGATAATTGTACAGTAGGATTTCGTTGGGAATTATTTCATTGGCTGTTGTTTGGTTCCACTGTAGGTCTCTGTGCTCCGAACCATTTAGTTTCTGGATCCTGGTCATCTAGGCAGTGTTGGACAAGGGATCCCTTTTGTGATGTGGGCTTCAGGTTAGACCGGTCATTGGCTGGTTACTCTACAAGCTCTGAGTCAACATTACCTCAATACATCTTGCGGGCTGGACAGGATGTGCATTGTAGATTTTATGGCTGGGTTGGTGTCCCAGTTCTACCACTGGGAACCTAGCCTGGTTACAGAAGTTGGCCAGCTCACACTCCAATTTCTCTATTACTGGCAGGACTTTGTAGGGTTAACCTCATAGGTTCCAGAATCCCACTTGGTGTCTATATTGCCCCTAAGTGTCCAACTATTCATTTCTATCTCTAGATACTCTCTCCCTCCATCCATTGCTCCCACATCTGATACCCTTGTCCCCATCTCCATCTGCCCCGTTTGGAAATATTTTTCTTAAAATATATTATAGATTTTTGGTTTTTTGCCACATCTTCCATTGTGCAAAGTGTTGTCCCAGACTTCTATTTAATTTAGATGTTAATCTTCTTGTTACGTACTTTTGCTTATTGTTTGAAGTAGTATCATATGTTGAATTCCTTTAAGAGACTTAGGCACTGGAATATACATAATTATTATCTGTTCTCCCAATTTTCAAACCCTTATGCCCAGAGTTAAAATTATTTTCAACATTTGTATCATGCAAGAAGGCCAACACATCTTCATAAGTACTACACAGTCTACCATAAAACATTTCTTTTCAGTCATGTTTGTATTCCATGCATCTACTTATTCACAAATAAGTTTTCTGTAATCTATTAACCACCTGCTATATTTATTTTTTTTACTGTTTTTTGTCATGTGTAGCTGTAAAAAAGTGGCATGTTTACATGAATAAATGGTTTTTTATGTGTATGTTCGAAGATTTCTCTAATTTTTTCTTCATCCTTCATTTGAATTGTTATATATTCTGACAGAGTAAAGGGTTTTGCCTCATTCAGATTTTTATCAGGAAGTTCTGTGCATTTTTTTTTCTGAATTTCCGTAAATACCTCCTGGCTACAGTAGCACAGGTAACTTTTCATGAACCAGTTCAAGCATTCTCTATGAAGCAGTGAAGTCCTGAGTTAAAAGTTAGTTTAATGCCTCATGGCTTGGGCCAAGCCACTTCATTTTTATTTGTTTGTGCAAGTGATTCTGATAATTGAAGAACATAATAGATATTTTCTTAGCAAACAGCTGCTTTATTGACAAGTAATAATATTTTTTTCACTCACTATAAAATGATACCTAAAATAGGAGAAATAAAGCAATTTATTAACTGAGGCTTCCCTCTAAGCATCACTTCATTCTTGGTACCTATTATTTCTCTTTCATAACAATAGTCATGTCATTATTCAAGATATACATTTCCTGGACAATAGTGTTGTAATTTTCACTAATGACAATTCTGTTTCCTTTCTTTTTAGTTTTTTTTTAACTTAATTAAAATGTCTGCTTGAAGCCAGGTGTGGTGGCACATGCCTTTAATTACAGCTCTCAGAGGCAGAGACAAGTGGATCACTATGACTTTGAGTCTACCCCTCATCTACAAAATGAGTCCAGGACAGCCAGGGCCTGCACAGAGAAACTCTGTATTGAAAAAAAAAAAAAAAAAAAACTAACAAAGAAAACTTCTGCCTGATGCTACTTTTGAAAGTAGATTATATAGTAATGTGCTGTCACTTGAGATTTTTAATTAAATTAAAAAATTTTTATATATATTTATATTAGTACACCTATATAAAATAAACTACAAGATGGACTTGTATATATATATTTCTACTCCAATATGGAGATATTGTACCAATAACACTCAAGTTGGAATACCTCCAGCACTTTGAAAATGCTACTGCAGGCTGCTTAGGATAAGTAAGTTAGACAAGTTAATTGTCAATTGCTTAATCAATCATGGGCATTTCAATTATTAGTCTATTTATACCACAAGAATATACATCCTAGATGTAACAGATAGTATGATTCTATAGACCGATAAGGTAAAATAGATAGTTAAGGTCTTCAAAAGATCTGAGTACTACAGAATATTGCATTTAAAGAAGTTTATATGGTTTTAATGATTCTTTGTCAATTAAGTATTTTTATCTTAGCCATTCTGAGGAATGTAAGTGGAATCTCAGAATTGCTTTGATTGCATTTCTCTGTTAAATAGGGACATTGAACATTTCTTTAACTGTTTCTCAGCCATTTGATATTTCCTTGTTGAGAATTTTCTGTTTAGTTCTGTACCCTATTTTTAATTAGATTATTTTGTTTAGTGGTATTTAATTTCTTTAGTCCTTTATATATTTTGGGTATTAGCCCTCTGTCAGATGTAGGGTTGAGGAAGACCTTTCCCAAGTTTGTAGGCAGTTGTTTTGTTCTGTTGATAGTTTCCTTTGCCTTACGGAAGCTTTTCAGTTTGAAGCCACATTCATTAATTGTTGATCTTAGAGAATGGAAGGTAAGTGAAGCAAATTCTGACAATTTCAATAAATCTAGGAATAAAAATGCATAGTACATAGATTAACAAAAAAGAAAAGAAATGCCATAATTCATGAACCAGACATTAGTAAAATTTAAACCATAACATTAGTATTACTCAGCATAAAATTAATATTCAAGTATAGCATTAAGGAAAGGATAGAAGAACCAAGAGAGGGCAAGAATATCATAAGAAGACCAACAGAGTCAACTAACCTCAGCCCATGGGGCCTTACAGAGACTGAAGCACAAACCAACAAGCATGCATGGTCTGGACCTAGGCCTCCACACATGTTTTAACTAATGGGCAGTTTGGTCTTCATAGGGTCCCCTACCAGTAGAGCTTGGCCTGTGTCTGAGATAGACTGTGTTGCTTCCTAGAGGATCACTTTCCTCTAGCGAGGCTGCCATACCTGTCTTCAGTGGAAAAGAATGTCCTCAGTCCTGGTGAGCCTTGATGTGCTGGGGTGGGCTGATATGGGATAGGAAGGCTCGCCTTTTCTGAGAAGAAGGGTAAGAGGAATGGGTGGGATGGTAGGGTCAGGAGGAGAAAAGGGAGGGGGCAGTGGGCAGGATGTGAGGTGAATAAATAAATAAAATTAACAATAATAAAAAAGTACACAGGTATATATTAAGTACAGACAGACAGAAAGACAGACAGATAGATAGATAAGGGTTGGAGAGATGCCCTCAGTGGTTTAAGAAAACATCCTGCTCTTCCTGAGGACATGAGTTCAATTTTCCAGCATACATACCTCACATCTGGTCACTTAAAATTGTTATAATTCCAGCTCTAGGGAATCAGACCCTGAGGGCACTTCAATTTATGTGCATATACCCACCCCACACATATACATAATTAACAAATAATAAAAATAAAATAAAAATAATATATGAATAAACTCTGACCTTGTGCTACAACAAATAAATTGAAACTAAAAGATATCCAGTTTTCACAAATGATGCTTCTTAAAATATGAAGACTCAATAATTAATGTTTAAGTTTATAATTTTATATTCACAGTATAGGCAGCATCTTCCACTTCAATATACTGAATGTCTATAAGTAGAAAAATGATAATATATACATATTTATCAACTCTGGACAAAACTCAAGTCCAAGTGGATTAAGACCATCACCATAAAACCAGACCACACTATATCTCTTAGAAGAAAGAGTAGGGACATGGTCCAATGTGAGGCACCAGAGTACGTGAGAAAGTCATATCACACTCTCCACTCAACTGTGGAGAATATTCTGACCATTGGCTAGATCTGGGAAGGGTTTAAAGTTTACCTCCTGTATTGTCCTTGGCTCAGGACAGTCATAGGGAGGGGAATAATGGTAAAATGGGGGGTGGGGAGGAATGGGAGGATACAAGGGATGGGATAAACATTGAGATGTAACAAGATAAATTAAAAAAAAGAAAGAAAGAAGAGTAGGGAAAACCAATAGTTCAGGCTCTAAGATTAACAATTAATAAATTGGACTTCATGAAACTGAAAAATCTTTTGTGAGACAAAGGACACTGTCCAATGGAATAAAATGACAGCCTCGAGATTGGAAAAAGTTCTTTACCAACCCTGCTCTTGACTGAGGGGCTAATATCCCATATAAATATAAGTTAAACAACACCAACAAACAAACCATCTAATTAAAATGGGGGTACAGAGATAAACAGAGAATTCTAAACAGAGGAATATCAAGTGGCACATAAAGAAGCACATAAAGAAAAGCTCAGCATCCTTAGGCATCAGAGAATCGCAAATCAAAATGACTCTGAGATTCCATCTTACACATTTCACAGTGTCTAAGGTCATAAACTTAACAGACCAGCACATGCTGGTGATGATGTGGAGAAAGAGGAACACTCCTCCACTGTTGGTGGGAGTGCAAACATGTACAACCACTTTGGAAATTAATCTGGTGCCTTCTCAGAAAATTGGGAATATTGCTACCTCAAGACCCAGCTATAACAACTCCTGGCATGCACCCAAAAGAGTTTTCCACATACAACAAGGACATTTGCTCAAGTAACTTCACAGAAGCTTTATTCATAATAGCCAGAATCTGGAAATAACCTAGTTGTCCCTCAACTGAATAATGAATAAAGAAACTGTGGTACATTTATGCAATGGCATACTATTCAGATCTTAAAAACAAGGAAATTTTGAAATTTGCAGACAAAGGATTGATCTAGAATTAATCATTCTGGGTGAAGAAACCAGACCCAGAAAGACACTCATGTTCTCTGAGTGACTCCACCCTGCGAGTGGTTGGGATAGATGCTGGAACTCTTAGCTGGATTTTTGTTGTAGTGCTGAGAGTTGTATGTCAGTGATCTAACATAGGATTCACAATAATGTTTACTTTTTTATTATGTAATTTGTTTTTTCATAAAATATAAAATTTAGACATCATCTTTTTACATGTCTGCCTTTCACATGCAAAGTCTACAGCACACATTTCAAATACTCACAGTAGAGTTGAAATAGCCCTGCTGTAGTTCTCTAATGTAGTCCAAATCCAATGGCTATTACAGGTAATTTGTTTACAAAAATGTAATAAACATGTATTTACCAGGCAAAGCCCCTGAATACACACCAACTCCTCCTGCCTAAATTAGAAAGTGTTACTAATTCTATCAGTGAGCTTTTGTACTTTCTCTCAACTCTAGAGAAGGTTGTTTCCTGACCTTCTGAAGAGGATCCCAGGTCAGAGACGAAGAAAGCCATGACACAGCTGCTCTCCTTACCACCTATTTCAACTTTGTGTCCTTGAAACATCTATTTCATTTTCAAATTTAAAATCTGACATATTATAACAGTTTTATTAAGTGTATACTGCTGTACTAATTAGTACCTTCAGTAAATTTTGGAGTTTTTCCATTAACAAACTGACTAAAAAGAACTATATGTGTCATTCTTGTCCTGAAACTTTGACTTATTGTTGACTGTATCTTATTAAGAAAAAATATAACAGGCTCTTTAGTTTCCTTCGTATTATATTCAGGTGTCTCCAAAGAGACCATCCTTGAGACAAACTCAAACTTTCTCCCATTAATTCACAGATTTATTTTTCTCTAGTGCTTCCTTAATATGACTAATGGAGTCTCCTTAGAGAGAATCACATTGACTGCTGCTGTACCTGCTTTTCACTTCCTAGGTTCCGAATTTTTAAAACAAATTTATTTCAAAATGTGTACTTTGGTATTATTGGAGCAATACAGCAACTGTAAAATTATTCCCATTGATTTTCAATCTCACAAACGCACATAGAATAACAGAAAGCAATTTACTCTTTTGTTTCATTTTGTAGAATATATCATAATAGCAAGCATAATTTAAAAATAAATTCCTAGGTACATGAGATCATAGCAGAGGAATCACTGAAAAAATTGTTCTAATGAATAAAACACACAGAAGTGTTGCTTTACAAAATGAAAATCTAACTAATTTAAATCCATGGACACCAGAGGCTAGATGAAAATTCTAGATGATACTATTGCCTTCATTTCTTTCTATTTATGGAACAGACAAAATGCATTTTACAGATTTGCATAAAAAAAACTAAACAAAATTCATTAACTCTCTTGTACAATGGAATTTATAATCTCCATGAGGATGCAATTCCAGAACCTTCACCTACCCATGCCTCTTTTTGGAAACTGTCCTTAGGAAAACAGAATATACAAGAGGTGGTTGAATAAATAAATGCCATCTAAGAGGTCACTTCTTTCTGCCTTTCCATCTCGCCTCGTCTTAGAATCAGCAAGCCTTTTCACTTCTGAGGCTTAATAAAATACCTTTCTTGTGTTTTAACACTTAAGAACTCCTAGCTTGTGACAAGTTTCTCTGTTTATTGCCTGGTGGCAGTTTCAGACTATGCCAAGAACATTCAAGAATGATTGTTTCAAAAATTAGAATCAACCATTAAAAAAAAAAAAAACTCTTCAAAATTTGAGGGATAGTCTATTCATTTGAGACTGTGTATGTTGAATTTGGAGGGATTGTCTTAATTATCAGTACCACAAACCATATGGAACATTGTCCTAGGTAGAACGCTTTGGCCAACAGGGAGTGGGAGAGTTGTAGTGGTTTCATGACCAATACACAGAAATAGCTCCCACTTGGAGAACACTGGTCACAATTTCTCAGTTATAAAATCACATGTGATATCATTTAAGGTATAAAATTGTTTCTAGGTGAGAAATACAGCTCTTGAAGAAAAGTTATATGAAGTGTAATTTATATAAAAATTCCCAACTGAAAATAAAAAGTGTGCCATTTATCAAGGCTCATGTTCTACTAATTTTGATCATGTGCTTAGAATATTTTTATGACCGTTTGCCAGATCAGAGGGTTTCTAAGTTATAGTAGATAACTTCAGTACACTTGGTGGGAACTTTAGGAGTATGTCTAAACAGTCATTAGTTAATTCCGAATAAATTGCTGGTGAGGCACAGACAAATGTCCCTCATCTTATACCTAGGGAGCAAAAGAGGAAGGAATGCTAATGACCCTCAGGAGTGTTTGTCAAGATATGGTCTGTAACCCAATGATTCTTACTCTTCCTAATGCTGCAATCATTTAATACAGTACTTCATGTTGTGGTAACCCCTAACAATAAAATTATTTGTGTTGATACTTCATATCTATAACTTCACTACTGTTGTGAATCATACTGTAAATATCACATATGCAGATTGGCTGAAATGTAAACCTTGTAAAAGGGTCATTTAACCTCCAAAGAGTTTGTACCTCACAGCTTGAGAACCACTGCTCTATCCCATAGAAAAATAAGAAAATATACCAGTCCTTTCTTCCTTCCTTCCTTCCTTCTTTCCTCCTTCTTTCCATCCTCATTATTCCACAGTTCCCTTGAAATATAGTTATACTAAATTATAATTATATTTATATTATTCACTAGTGTCATTTTATTTCCCTAAAGCCATGTAATAAAGGTGAAAAATAGTATGTTTTCTCCATTACCTGATTTAAAGTTTGCATGATTTTAAAATATTCCCGTAATTTCTCTCCTACTTTCCCAATATTGGTATTTTTATGCTGTATATATCACAGATCTGGACTATCCTGTTCTTACACTTTGTTAAATTTTAAATTTCCTGTAATAGGAGAACACTCATTAAAATCCACAAATATAGTAAAATTCTGTGAAAGGTACTTACATAGAATATCTGAAACAACTCAGGCCCATTATGTCATTACAATTACATGGCTCATTATACATTCATTTTGTTTCTAATTCCAGAAAGGAATCAGGAGTCTAGAGGAGGAAATATTACCAACTCCCTTTTGCTAAAATTTAAGAATACATATTTTAAGCATGTTCTTGAAACTTTACTATGATGAATTCTTTAGAAACAAGGTGCAGCTTAAATCAACATAAAACTGAGCCCTCCTTTTGTTTATAGAGTGACCTTGTTGTTGCTTTCCTTATTGAGGCTTTTTATATAAGTAAAGCGATATATTTTCCTTTGTTTCAAGATCTTGAACACATTTAAAGGAAGATGAAGTCTGTACTCTAGTTTAAGTGGAAGAATAAATTACTCAGCATTTCATATCAATATAATTATTTGATGACTACTTGTCTTTTAATCTGAGCCTAGATAAAATAGTCTGAAGCAAAGAATTTCCCATATCTGAGGGCTTGCTTATTACCCCACTGTCTTGTTCTTTACAATTTGTTAACCATATAGGCCTTTCATCCACATTGCTGTTGTTTGTGTGTTTACTTTTTAAAAGTGGTTCTCCAATAAAGCTTATTTGAGTTATTCCTGAAATATATATCCATGCAAATAGAGAAGGTTTCAGGAATCATAACTGAGTGCACTCTCATATTATCAACACAGAAACTACTTAGTTACTTACAATAGGAATTATTTTTTCCTTTTTTAATAAATATTTTTACATATACATTTATACTGTACACATATATACAATAAGCTACCTACAGCAAGAAGAAACATGAATCAATCAGAATTTATGTAAATGTTACATTCTTACAATAGGAATTATTTGTGATTTTTTTCATATGTAATGCGATAAGACTCTGAGAGGACATATAGTTTTGAAGTTGTTATTATTTTGAAAGAGTATTATACTCAGAAAGCTGATATTAATCAAAGGCTTGCATCATGTTGACATGTGTACTGAACTATCTTGATTGCTCAGGCTAAAATGTTCCAGATCATTTTCAATCTCACAGCCACACAGGTCCTTTAAACTTCATGCTGTGATACTGTTTCTAAAATGTCAGGTTCTGTTTGTTTGGGGTTTTCCCTCTGGCAATGGCTTCTCACTGCAGATATGATTTAAGTAGATGCCCTTCGATTAAGCTATATCTCTCTATTGCTCTCACGTCAGTGCTGCTATTCTGGAAGTACTATAAAGATTTCAGTAGCAATGCTTCCCATGCATGTGACAAAAAAGAGTCTGTAAAGATTAGCTTTCCCTAGGTACTGACTGGACTATCCTACTTCAAAAGGCACTAAAAGTGCTCTGTACAAAAGATACCTAGAAAGAAAGCATATATAAACACTCTGAGAAGGACAAACATAGGCTCATAAAAGAGAGCGTGCTGAAAGTGAAATGCACTACATTAAAAAAAAAGAAAACCAAACAGTATGGAAAAAAATCTAATGATGTTGATTATGACAATAGTGTAATATTAACTGTCCATATTTAATATAATATTTTAGAGTACTATCTTATTTAAGAGTATCTTCTTGTTAAATTATTATTATTATTCCTTTATTTATAAGTTTAAAACTGATTATCTGGAAATTGGTACTAAGCTATATTACACCCAGGTCTTTATGTTCCTTGTTCCTATGCTGTGGTCACTTAAAAACTTAAGTTCATGTTAGGCATATGATAGAAGGATTTATTCCATATTCTTTTCTGTAATATTTTATTTCAGGTGACCCTGAGTAGTCAGCTTTATGAGCAATACAGACATTTGTTGATTATCATTCATATGTATTAATATTTTCTTATCTTCATGTGATAATTAAGATATAATGAATATCAGCCAATGATTCTTGGTTCATTTTCACCTTTGTTATCAAAGCCATTTCGCACAGATAACATTTTTCCAACTGCCATAATGCAGTGGAAACCCAAATTGCCCCAATGCAAAGGTTGTTTCTGACAATCAGTCTGGGCATTTTGTAGTTAGAAATTTGCAGGAAATCTTGATTGAAACCTTTTCATCTGTGGAAACTAGCTTATTGTCTCTCATTCTCCTCCTCCTATCAAAAATGCAGTGTATTTTCTATACATATAGACATGTAGTCTGATTGTTAACCCATAGGTAGCAACAAAAGAGGGAGAGAGAGAGAGAGAGAGAGAGAGAGAGAGAGAGAGAGAGAGAGAGAGAGAGAGAGAGAGAACTAAGTAGGGTAAAATTATAGCATTTCCTTTAATGAACATAATATTTTAGAATTTTCTTAGATATATGGCAAAATTTAGAGTTAAAATTTGTGTCCTGTGTCCAGACAACCTCTCCTACTGTCATTTTTCCACCATAAAATGTTTCAATCTATATAAATACATCAATACCCTAGTTTGTGCTGGCATCCATATATGTTCTTTGTATATGTTTTTGGAAGAAAATGTTGCCATCATTATGGCATCCTGCTAAGCAGTAAATTGCTGTAGAAGGTCACCATAGCCCCTTAATTTTTCCTTTGATATAATTACACTGACTCTCACTGCCTTTGTAGGTATTTTTGTTCCATAATGTTATATAGATGGAATAACAAAGAATATAGCTAATGCTTGTAGGTTTCAATTCCCACAATGTGTACACATTTCCACCATGAATTTTCATTGTTTGATAGCACATTTCCTTTGAGCACTGGACTTTCTTTCTTTCATTCTTTCTTTCTTTCTTTCTTTCTTTCTTTCATTCTTCTTTCCTTTCCTTCCTTCATTCTTTCTTTCCTTTCTTATTTTTCTTGACAGAGATCTCTAGGTATCCATGCCTTTCCTGAAACTCCCTTTATAAACTAGGCGTCTCTCAAACTCTCCATATTTCTTTACTTCTGACTGTCAGGAAGGAAATAGATGCACTGTACCACACATTTCCATAGTGACATACTTCCTCACCAAAAAGCAAAAGGGACAAGCACATACAGTTTGAAACCATGATATAAAAGTAAGACTTTCTTTTATAAAAATGGATGCCATCTGGTACTATGTAAGCCAATATAAGCCAACCAAAGTGCAAATATTCAATGTTACTTCTTTGTATTATATTGCTATTTTTGTCATATATAGAATCATTATCATATAAAAAATATTAAAATTTAAGGATAATATATTGCATGAGTCTTGAACTGCTTTGTAATATGAGCCCATTTTACATGTGTTAGCCTTAAGGAGAGGAAGGGCATTTAATGCTATACCTTTTGGTCACAGAAGATTTAGTATCAAAGGACACTATTTCCATCTGCCTGTTGTATGCTTGTGCTGTCATTACTACCATCACATCTGAGTCAGTATGAATATAGAAGCTATGAATATCTATATTTTACAAATACTACAAATGATCCTTCATTGCATTTGAGGAATTTGAGAGTAAATTCAAAATCCGCCCTAAAGGTAAAAAAATATGTTTATATTAAATTAAGGAAATCCAACATTTGTTCTGTAAAATAGAAGCCTTTAAATTGTTCATAAGAAATAGGTGATCTACTTGAAAATACAAATCTCTGAGTTTGCAAGACAAAACCCAAAGCTCACTAACGTACTGCAATCTCTCTTCAGGCTCATGTTTCTAGTTCATCTCTATATTCAGTGATGAGCATTATGTGTCCATGGTGGTCATAAATTTTGCTCTTTATCCTCCAACAGTTTATCTAGGGAAACATGGAGTTTAAGCTCCCAGCTTTATGCTCCACAGGATGCTGAAAACCTACACACACATTTTAAGGAATCCATATCCTACCAACAGGATTAACAATTTGACTCTGGATCTTGTAGATGAGTAGTTTTCAACCTTCTTAATGCTCATATTCTTAGTGGTGGTACTTCTTTGTGGATTCTTCTTTGTCCTACACTTTATCTCCCCAGTTTAACCCCTTATATTAGATAGGAGAGAAAGAAAGATGGGAGGTAGAGAGATCCTTGAATCTAATTTCTTTCTTCATGCTTTCTTCTGTTGAGCATGACTACTAACAAACCACAACCACACCTACCAAGTGATCACTGACCATGACCAACAACCAACAGTGATGCTTCTTGGGGCCCTAGCATCTATATAGCCTCTGAAAAGTTTTGAGAATTCCAATGTCACACAATCACAGAAACTTCTGCAGCTGGTAAAACCAATGCTTCTGCTAGAGCACAAGGCAAACCATAGTAAGCTGCTGCAAAGCAGCCACATATCTCGACATTTTTGATTAAAATGAAAATATATTCTTAGAAAGAGATTGAATATGACATGAGAAGATGAATGATCTTCCTTGCTCATGGATCAGGAGAATTAACATAGTAAAAATGGCCATCCTACCAAAAGCAATCTATAGATTCAATGCAATCCCTATCAAAATACCTACACACATTTCTTAAAGACATTGAAAGTTCAATTCTGAACTTCATATGGAAAAACAAAAAACCCAGAATAGATAAACAATCTTGTACAATAAAAGATGCTCCGGAGGAATCTCCATACCTGATCTCAAACTGTACTATAAAGCAATAGTAATTAAAACAGCATGGTACTGGCACAGAAACAGGCTGGTTGATCAGTGGAATCGAATCAAAGACCCAGATATGAATCCACACACATATGGTCACTTGATTTTTGAAAAAGAAGCCAAATCCGTTCAATGGAAAAAAGATAGCATCTTCAACAAATGGTGCTGGTCTAACTGGAGGCCTATGTGTAAAAAAATGCAACTGGAACCATATTTGTCACCTTGCACAAAACTCAAATCCAAGTGGATTAAAGACCTCACATAAAACCAGAGACACTAAGCCACTTAGAGGAAAAAGTGGGAAAGAGCCTGGAACAGAACACCAACGGCCCAGGCCTTAATGTCAACCATTAATAAATGGGACCTCATGAGGCTGAGAAGCTTCTGTAAGGCGGGAGACACTGTCAAGAGAACAAAGCGACAGCCCTACAGACTGGGAAAAAATCTTCACCAACCCTACATCTGACAAAGGTCTAATATCCAAAATATATAAAGAACTCAAAAATTAAACACCACCAAACCAAATAATCCAATTGAGAAATGGGGCTTGGAACTCAACAGAGAATTCTCAACAGAGGAATATCAAATGGCTGAGAATCACTTAAAGAAATGCTCAACTTCCTTAGTCATCAGGGAAATGCAAATCAAAACAACTCTGAGATTCCATCTTACACCCAACAGAATGGCTAAGATAAAAAAATCAAGAGATAACCACATGCTGGCTAGGATGTGAGGAGAGAGGAACACGCCTTTATTGCTGGTGGAATGCAAACTAGTACAGTCACTTTGAAAATCTATCTGGTGCTATCTCAGAAAAAATGGGAATAGGACTTCTTCAAGACCCAGCTATTCCACTCCTTGGAATATACCCAGAAGATGCTCCAGCACACAGCAAAAAAAATTTGCTCAACCATGTTTCATAGCAGCCTTATCATAATAGCCAGAACATGGAAACAGCCTAAGTGTCCCTCAGTAGAAGAATGGATAAAGAAACTGTGGTACATTTACACTATGGGATACTATTCAGCTATTAAAAATAAGGAATTCCAGAAATTTGTGGATAAATGGATTGAGCTATAAATGATCATAATGAGTGAGTTAACCCAGAAACAGAAAGACTCACTTATATCGGCATACTAGCCCCAGGGGCATGTCCCACGAAAGCCTTCACTTACCAGGAAACTAGGACAGAAGAAGGACATCCTATTGGGACTCTAAATGAGAGAAACATGGGAGAATAGCAAAGTAGAAGGATCCAGAGGGTCCTAGAAACCTACAAGTAGAACATTATGATAGGCAGATTTGGGCCCAGCGGGTCCCACTCAAACTAAGGCACCAGCCAAGGACAATACAGGCAGTAAACTTTAAACCCCTACCCAGATCTAGCCAATGGACAGAACATTCTCCTCAGTTGAGTGGAGAATGGGGTATGACTTTCACACGTACTCTGGTGCCTCACATTTGACCATGTCCCCTGGAGGGGGAGATCTGGCGGCACTCAGAGGAAGGATAGCAGGTTACCAAGAAGAGACTTGATACCCTGTGAGGGTATCATGTACAGGGGGAGGAAGTCCCCCTCAGGAATAGTCGTAGGGGAGGGGAATAAGGGGAAAATGGGAGGGAGGCAAGAATGGGAGGATACAAGGGATGGGATAACCATTGAGATGTAACAAGAATAAAATAATAAAAAAAATGAACAATATATTCTTATATTTCTCTGTTATGTCTATGTGTGTATGTATGTATATGCGTGTGTTTGTATGTATGTATGTTGTGTGTGTGTGTGTGTGTACGTATGTATTTTGTTTTTTTGAGACAGTGTTTTCAGGGGAACCTTGGCTGTTCTGGGCTAGCGCTTGTAGATCAGGCTGGCCTTGAACTTCCCGAGACCCACCTGCCTCTGCCTCCCTGAGTGCTAGGATTACAAAGCATTCATCTCCTTGCCAGGCCTTGGTTTTATAGAGAAACAAAAGTTCCAGAATTCTCACTTACACCAAGCCTTTAAAATAGTTTCACATGTTTTGGTGACCCCCCCCCCCCAACCATGAGATTATTTTTGTTGCTCTTTCATAACTGTAACTTTGCCAATGATATTACTCATAACACAAATATGTGCCTTCAGATGGTTTAGATGACCTCTGTGAAGGGCCAGTAGACCCTCCAAAAGAGGTCATGAACTCCAGGTTGAGAAACACCTGTGTAGATGGAAAGCTTATTGTTTAAGTGAAAAGTAGAGCAGGTACTTCAGCAATAATAACTAAATGGGAACATTGTGAGAAACACTGAAAAGAAATTCAGTTGGCTACAATCAGAAAATGACCCTACTGATACACTTATGAAAACAAAAGTATTTCACAGTCACAGTGAGGACTTACCAGCATAGTACAAAATGATAAGAAGAAAACTACAAAAATCACTGAAAAAAGAAATTTAAAATGCACATAGAGGATCAGAGAAGCCACTTATATATGGAATATCTCCTATATTAAAGTTTCTTCTGATTTGTTGAGTATTTAAAGTGTTTTACACACTTGATTCCTCATGTACATCCTGACATAGATGTGTTGTAAATGAACAGATGTGGGATTCTGATACTTAAAGCACATTCTTTTTCTAAGAAACGTGGCTGATAAATAATTACTTTGCCTGATTGCAACAAAATTAGAGGCAGAATATGTTCATATTTTCTGATCTTTAGTTTCCTAATGACTATATTCTACTTTTAAACCGATCAGTGGTGAACTTGAGAAGCACAGTTATTAAATATTTGAGGGATGCTTATAACAAAACACAGAAAACATCATAAGGGGAAATTGTAGTTAATGATGCCCCAGATCAAAAAAAAAAAAAAAAAAAAAAAAAAAACTATCACAAATAAGTTATTTTGGACAAGAAGCTAACACATTATACATATAATTCATAATTGTTGTATGCACTTAGGAAAGAAAGGCCCAATGTGAAAACAGGACAAGGTAACACGGCATAATTAAACCCAGCTTGGATTTTTAAAAATGAGTAATAGTTGAGATTTCATTCTGATGTTCCGATCAGTTATTGTATCATTAATTTGTTTGAGGCCATACCATGAAGGACTATGTTACTAGATTTGATTGAAGGAGAAACAAAATCTGCATTCTGATATCATTGTAGATGCTTTTTCAATTACACCATGATTCTATGCAGACATTGCCTAATATTAGCTCATGAAAAGCCGGCAACTCTTTGATTATGTTTCTCTTCAGGCTTGTGTTCCTCCTCAGAAATATTAGTTTATGTGACAGTTAGCTCAATATCCATGAGTTGGGAAGAGCTGAATACTGGTATCCATCAATTAAACATAAGCTACAATATGAATAAACCAGTTATTCATAATGCAAGGTTTACTGATTCTTTTTTCTAAATGATTTTTCATTTGTAGAATGAAATGATTTACCCAATCTGTGTTACTACAATTCATACTATTAATTGAATAAAATTATTATTTATCTGTCTCCTAAGTCATATGAGTCCTCCTCGTAAAAACAATTATTTAATATGGAAGGGTGAGAATTTTATGTGATGTTTACATTTTAACATAACTCCAAATCATAATGTAAACCACTTCAAAGTTTGTATTCCATTGTATTAATCAAAAAGCAAAGAATGTTTTTGAAAACAATGTTTTCTATAAATGATTTTTCTTCTCTGATTTAAAAAACAATGTATACAAACCATAAAGACACAACATAAATTCACTGATATCCAGATTCCCTTGCAAATCACTGTGGCTTAATGTCTGAAGTCTTTGTATTATTTTATAAAAATGTCTACTTTTTCTAATGGTGCTGGTAAGCAAATACAATGACATTAAATTTTATGAATCTCATTAGTGTACCTTATTTCTTACTTAGACAAACTTAGCCTACTCTTGGTTAAGAGAGAGTCAGGATAGGAAGCATTAATAAAACTATTTGTAATTTATGAATCTTCAGTAAATATAGAGCAATGTGGCAATTAGGCATATCATAAAATAATATAATGTTTTCTTCAACATAATTGTTATCCCAGTACAATATGTTGTTAATGCTCGTTAGAAAAAAAAAAACACCTACTACATGAAATGTTTAAAGAAACAAATTACTTTCTATTGCTTGAATTGATTTTCTCTATGTGTAAATACTTTCATGTAGGGTATATATATTCATGTTTGTACTTATACATGTGGGGCATTTGTGCGCATGTGGAGTGTGTGTGTGTGTGTGTGTGTGTATGTGTGTGTGTGTATGTGTTTGTACATATATGTGCATTCAGAAGCATAGAAGCCAGCAGTCAACTTCAGGTGATGTTCCTGCTCAGGTAGCATTACTTTTTTATGTGAGACATAGTCTCTCACTGGCCTGGAGCTTGCACAAAATGCAAGGCTGCTGGGTGCTGAGCTCCAGAAAATTATAATGACTGTTTTTATTCCCTTTTTATATCAGACATTATTTTCTAAGTTCTGAAGCTACACTATTTATTACACCCTTTTGGACATATCCATTGTTCTTTTCACCAAAAGCAACTTAAATATTTATCTAAAAAGATATACAGCAAAGAAAACATGCATAAGTATAAAACACATGAGCCTGATCTTTAGAAACCAGGATAAAAAGTGGTAGAAGTGAACTGTCCAAAGCTATACTGAATAATATTGGATAAAGCAGGCAGATAATACATGTTAAAACATTCATTTAATAAACTTTAAACCCCTTCCCAGATCTAGCCAATGGTCAGAATATTCTCCACAGTTGAGTGGAGAGTGTGATACGACTTTCTCACATACTCTGGTGCCTCACATTTGACCATGTCCCCTGGAGGGGGAGACCTGGTGGCACTCAGAGGAAGGACAGCAAGTAGCCAAGAAGAGACTTGATACCCTATGAGAATATATAGGGGGACGTAATCCCCCTCAGGAACAGTCATAGGGGAGGGGAATAATGGGAAAATGGGGGGGGGGGAGGAATGGGAGGATACAAGGGATGGGATAAACATTGAGATGTAACAAGAATAAATTAATAAAAAAAAAAAAAATGGAAAAAAAAAATATATCTAACAAATATTAACGATACTTACTTTAAAATGAGACCAAATCCACAGCCTCAGAAAATTTTTGCTTAGAGGTGATGAGTCAATAAGCAAAAGAATAAGTAAAAGTTGTCACCTGAATTTGAAAGGAGACCAAATGAGTGCTAAAACAACACTCAAGGGCTGCCAACTGTCCTATTTAGATGTTCAGGCATATCTCAATCAATGATGTGTGAGAGTTATGAGAGTTCCAGGAGCTATCATGACTTATGCATGAAATGAACCAAGTGAGGCAAATGTGTAAAGGTCATAGATCTGGTGAAAGCGTGGCATAGTGGATCATAACAGTGTATTTATCGAGTGCAGCCAAAAAGGAACAAGTAAGCAAGACCAACTACTTCCAAGAATCTTCACACTGTTATTTAATTACACTCTATAATAAAGCTATGGACAAATTATAAGTGGGAGTAGCATGATCTAACATGATCTCTCTGGGTTGCCTAGACAGGGTGGGACTGAGAGTTATAAATAACATGGTTATAGTGGTGCATGTATGTAGTATTAGTGCTTGGAAGGGGATTCAGAGGAATCAATAGTTCCTAGGCAGCATAGGAAACAGAGTGAATCCAGGGGCCTCCTGAAATATGTGACAAGATCCTGGGGCTGAGGGTGTAGCTGAATGGTCAAGGATCTGCATAGTATGTGATTCAAAGTCGCCAGGAGCAACTGATGCAGTATATCATCAATTTCATAAAAAAATTATACTGTCATTGTTCATAGTTCTGGTAAGAGGATGTGGGAAACCAACATAAAGTGGTGCTATACTAATTAAATAAAAGTCTAGTGACACCTGGGTTTTGGAAAGGAGATAGAAGAACATGTGAATCTGGTTTTCTGATTCAGCAAATAGTAAAACAATGGTAACATGTCTTCAAATAGAAACACATGAGTAAAGTCTTAAATTTCACAGGAAAAGCAAAATGCACAATTGAAGCTTAAATAAGACTGTATGAGAGAAACAGCAACTGAGCAATCGAATACGTACTTTTTTTTTTATTAATTTATTCTTGTTACATCTCAATGGTTATCCCATTCCTTGTATCCTCCCATTCTTCCCTCCCTCTCATTTTCCCCTTACTCCCCTCCCCTATGACTGTTCCTGAGGGGGATTACCTCCTCCTGTATATGCTCATAGGGTGTCAAGTCTCTTCTTGGTAACCTGCTGTCCTTCGAATACGTACTTTTAGAGATTCAAATTGTTCAACACCAAGGGGTCACATCTGACAGGCTGGCAAGTACTGGTCTGTCTATAGAAAGAGTATAAAGTGCTATTTGCACATCCATGTTCATTGCCACTTTATTCATACTATTTGGAATGCAGGATAAACCTTTATGTCCATCAATTGATAAATATGTGATCAAATATATACAATGGAATATCACTTATCTGTGAAAATTGGTATTATGAAAATGTAGGTCATGCTGTGGAGCTTTGAAAATTATACTAGCTGAAATGAGGCAGACCACAAGGCAAACTCTTTTTATCTCTCATGTGAAAATAGTGAGTTCAAATATTTTTCTGTGTTTAACACTGAGTAAATATAGAAGCCAGGAAACTAGAAAGAGGCCACTGGTTGAAGAGATGCATTTAGTGAATAGGACAGTACAATATGAGTGAAATAAAAGTAGAGATGGGAGTATATTGCGCATAAATGCTCAAGCACATGGTAGAAAATCACAGGGGGTTCTGAGAGTCTACAGGAACGATAACCAAAAAAGTCTGAATGGTGATACTATTTGGAAGCCTATGATATTGTAATCTAGATTTTAAAGAAATGCTAAGTAAGGTTAGAATAACAGAAAATTCTCCACAGTTGAGTGGAGAGTGTGATATGACTTTCTCACGTACTATGGTGCCTCACATTTGACCATGTCCCCTGGAGGGGGAGACCTGGTGGCACTCAGAGGAAGGACAGCAGGTTACCAAGAAGAGATTTGATACCCTATGAGCATATACAGGGGGAGGTGATCCCCCTCAGGAACAGTCATAGGGGAGGGGAATAACGGGAAAATGGGGGGGGGAGGAATGGGAGGATACAAGGGATGGGATAAACATTGAGATGTAACAAGAATAAATTAATAAAAAAATAAATAAAAAATAAATAAATTTAAAAAAAAACAGGAAATATGAAAGGTGGAGAAAACTGGGAGTTAAAGTTTGAAGCTGAGATGGGGTTAGGATAGACTGGAAAAATAAGGCATGAAGTTGGATTAACCTAAAAATATATGCATATAATTACACTATACAAAATATTAAAAAATGAAAATTTCATAGAAATACTTTTCATATTTAATGATGCTATTACCAGAGCAACTGGGTAACAGAATGAGAATGATAGAGGCAGACACAGGTTACTTCCATTTGAGTCTCAGGCTTTTGCCATTGCCCACCATATGTGGAAAATCCTACCGATGAACACACCACATAACTTTGCTGCAGGACACAAAAATCAGTTTTGAACTGAACAAGAATCTTTTCCTGCTCGCTAAATATCATAGTGCAGGAAGGTGTCAGGGAGAAACAGTTCCTATCTGGAATTGAATCATGCATAATACAACACTAACCTGCCAAACAAGGAGTGTAAACTAGGTAAATAGCTGAAATTTTTCTATGGAGATAACCAATTGTTCTTTTAACTAGATTTGAGGCTTGCTCTACAGGAGGGACTTCAGGTTCCATATGTCAACATAGTCAAACCCACGGCTAGAGAAGTTAATATAGGCCATAGGAGAGAAACTATTAATGTTGCATTTCTAAATGGTCTTGTTTTCAAAGTGCCCTTTAAATATTTATGCTTAGATACTTACATGTATGCTGTTCTCAGTCTTGGTCATAGAAATTTCTTCTTGCAAATGATAGCAACTAAGGCAAATGTGAGTGCTCAGCCCTATTTCCCTGCTTCAAAGTCCACAGAATACTAGAAGAAGGGAAGAAGGAATGTAAGGCCCCAAAGATGGAAATGAGTGCTATAAGATGTGGACTTCCGGGTATGACATAAATTTTGCATTTATGAACTCAGAGATCCTCTAGTTACATGTGTAATACCTGCTTGAGGAGGGTGATGAGATTCAATTGGCCATTGATATCTGCTTTTGTGAGATTTAAACCTTTTCTTTTATAGTGTGCTCACTGATAGTTGGACCCCACGTTCCAGTGCATGAACCTATGCCGTTGTATACATGGGTAACAATGTTAGATTCAGTGAGTTTTAAAATAAATAGACAATCCTCAAATAAAGGAAATAAGATAGTTGTCATTTGTAGGGAGTTAGAGTAGGAGTGAAGAATGAATATTATCAGGACACATTGTATAAATACCTGGATAATTTTAAAGATACACTTTAAAGAGTTTAAGAAGTATGCTGGCTAAGATTTTGTCAATTTGACATGAGTTAAGACCATCCGTGAAGAGGAAACTTCAATTGATAATATGCCTTCATCAGATTGAGCTATTTCAAAAATGGGGGTCATCTACTGATTAGCAGTTCTTGTGAAATGGCTAAGGACAGTGTGAATAATGCTGACCCTGGGCATGTGTGTGGAAAGCAAGCTGGTGCACAGTATTCCCCCGATGTCACTGCTTTAGTTCTTGGCTCCAGGCTCCTGTTCTGAGTTCCTGCCTTGGCTTCAGTCTATGATATTCTGCAATCAGAACTAACAAACAAAGAAAAGGTGCTTTTGGTCATGATCTTTACATCAGTAGAAACCAGATTAAAACCACTTATTAGAATGTAGGGGGAAAGTATAAATGGTGTATGTGGCATTACAGAATTTCCAGATCATGATGGTTACAATGAGTCACTAAAAGGTTTCATCACAATGATTTCATAAGTTTTTTTATTTTGTTTTACAGGTTAAGAATAAAGGTCAAATGTCTTTGAGCATAATAGTAATGTAGTCTCAATTTTTGTTTCCCAGGATGAGTCTATCAATGGCTCTGAGAAAAATCTGAGGTAAATACTCAAGGGACAAGACAAGACAACAGGCAGAGATCAATCAAATCACATGATGGTGGTATCAGTAGAAACTGCAAACACTTGATGTGTACCAGACAGATGTAACACTAATGCCTTTGATATATTTCAGAGAGAGAGAGAGAAAACAAAAATGTCTCTTTCAAACATGATTCACTAAAGAAATGAATTACAAGATACCTGGTGGAAACAACAGGTGTGACAGTTTGAACAGGAATGACCTCCCTAGGCTCATAGGACACTGTTGGGGGTGTGGCCTTGGAGTGTGACTTTGTTAGGGCAAGTTTGTCATTGGGGTCTGGGCTTTGAAGGCTCAGGTGCTCAAATCAGAGCCAGTGTCATTCTTTCTACTACCTGCCAGTCCCTCAGCTATTCCTCCATGCTCCCATGCTTCTCACAGTGCTGATAATATACCTCTACATTGTAACCAAGCCACAATTAGATGCTTTCTTTGTAAAAGTTGCCATGTCTTCACAGTAATAAAAGCCTAACTTAGACAGTGGTGAAGCCATCAAACATCCTGTGGCAGATATATAAAAAAAAATGCTAGAATAAACTAAGCTTAATAAGATTGACATAGATAACATTTTGACCAGACATTTATTTATTTCCTCTTTAAATTAAAGGCATACTTGATTGCATACTATGAAATTTGTCCCAACTGACAACGTTGCTCACATAAAGACAGTGAATAGTGGAGAATGTTTGACAATCTGATAGTAATTTATAAAGCTCCCATGTATTGAATATATACAATATAAGTTTATATATTTTATAGATATATACAACATTCTTACATATATATAGAATATGAAAGAAATTTATTGGGCATATAACTTATGGATAAAACTAATGAACATTTATATTTCAGTAAGAAATTCTACAGTCTAAAAATTAATAACATCTTTAATAAGGAAAAATAAGTATATATAAATGAGCAGCCAGAATATGGAAAATATACAAAATAAGTAATCATTACAGGACTGTAAATTAAATCCACAATACAATGATCACCTAATAGTGTCAAGAAGACAGCTTAAAAGATTGATAATAGCAAATAGTGACAAAGAAAGGGTGAGTTCAATTCATCATATATTGCTGTAGGAAACATAAAATCAAATAGTCAGCTTGGTGAGTATCAAATTATATAATACAGTGTTTAAAAGTAAGCACTAATTTATAATGTGGCCCAGGAATTTTTCTTATTTATCAAAAGAAAAAGCATATGTACATAAGAAGACATACTGAACAAAGTCTGTGTGGGCATTTTTGATACCCTCCAGATGGACAAAATCCTAACACTTGCCCTCTAGTGAATGGGTTAAGAAGAATTGTCACATTATCACAAAGGGATCTACTCAGTAACAAATAGAAAAAAATATAGGATTATATATGATACAGTATGGATGCATCTCAAAAAACATGATTATATAAAGAAAAATTGTATTCCAAAAATTCTCTATTATGCAGAACAAGGACATGTGAAGCAGCATTTTAAAGAATTGAAGGCAGTATAAAATATTACTCATAGTTTCACAACTGTGGGAAATTAATCAGAGTGCATGAAACTACACCATTAAAAGAATACCTTTTATTGCTGTAAACTCCTTCCGTAGATGTGTGCAACATGCAATGCTCATTTAATGTAAGGAGGCAATTAGAAAGCCTCTGTTGGCTATTTTCCAGACTCTGGGCCCTCGCTGTGGGTTAATTTTCCTTCTTCATGGTCACCACCCTCATGTGCTGGTTAAAAGTGGGATGATCTCTTCTCTTCTAATTTTAGACTGTGAATGATAAGGAAGCTACTAGCAGAGTGTGAGGCATTCTGAAGATCCCAGCTTCTCATCTCACACTGGCTTAAACTTGGACTTTTACTCTCTAACAATAAAGAAATAGAAATGTACCTCCTGCTGAGAACCATCTATTGGATCTCAGGTGCTTCTCTCTGTAAAAATGTGTGGAAAAGAGACTAAATACCATTATATAAAAACTCTACTAGCGTACGTGAGAAAGTCATATCACACTCTCCACTCAACTGTGGAGAATATTCTGACCCTTGGCTAGATCTGGGTAGGGGTTTAAAGTTTACCGCCTGTATTGTCCTTGGCTGATGCCTTAGTTTGAGCGGGACCCTGGGCCCAAACCTGGAGGGGGAGACCTGATGGCACTCAGAGGAAGGACAGCAGGTTGCCAAGAAGAGACTTGATACCCTATGAGAATATACAGGGGGAGGTAATCCCCCTCAGGAACAGTCATAGGGGAGGGGAATAATGGGAAAATGGGGGGGGGGGAGAAAGGAATGGGAGGATACAAGGGATGGGATAAACATTGAGATGTAACAAAATAAATTAATAAATAAAAAGAGAAAAAAACTCTACTAGCTTAATGTGTATATTCCCATCTATATTCCTATACCTATTAATTATTCTATCAGTCTACCATCAATATGCTTATCATTTATGTACTGTAATTGAAGAATAATGTAAAAATCTTTGATTTATGGGGTTTTGGGTTTTTTTTTAAACTGAGATTATATTTTAAAATGCCCATATAAGACAAATTATTTTTCTGAGTTACAATTAGAAATAAATTATCTTTATTTCTTAGAGCTGTGTCCATCACCGGCTTTGTTTCATTGTTAGCACACTCCTTATGACATATGAGACATACTTAATATTTTACTCATCCCTTGTGTGAGACTATAGGTGTGTTGTAGATAGCATGTGCATATTAGCTACTTAAGATGCATATTCACAGTGTTCTAAAACATGTACAGCTAAATTATAATTATGTTCAGTTTTCTATTCCTGGGATGACATCAGTACTGTCTGTGGCAATTTGTCATATTTGTCAATGCAATTGCCTTTTCTATGCATGTATTCATTTTTTTTCTTTTTACCAATTTATTCACTTTTACATCTGATCATAACCCCCACCCTCATCTCCTCATGGTCCACCCTTCCATCGTCCTCCCTGTATCATAGTCCTCTTGTCCTCAGTAAGGGGAAGCCCTCCTCCCTTACTAACTGATTCTAGACTATGAAGTCTCTTTAGGACTGTCTGCATCCTCTTCCACGGTGGCCTTGTAAGGCAGCATCACCGGGGAAGTATCAAAGAGCAGACCTGAGAGTTCGTGCCAGAGACAGTCCTAAGTCCCTTTAGTGGAGCCTCAGCTGACTATCATCTACATCTGAGCAGGTGGCCTGGGTCTTCTCCATCTGGTCCTTTGATTGGTGCATCAGTCTCTGTAGGCACCCCTGGTCCCAGATTTGTTGGCTTTCTTGTCTTTTTTGTGGAGTCCGTGACCAAAATTTGGCCGTGAGTCTCAGCACTGGCTTAGATCTCCTGCTTGGTGGAGTTTTTCAGAGGACCTCTATGGAAAGTTCCTATCTGTTCCCTCTCTTCAACTGCTTCCTATCCTCTAATATATTTGTCCTTCTGAATGATGATTAATGATATTCCATCTTAGATGTTATGTATATAAAGAGATATATGAAATTTTATTTATAAGATGATTACACATTTATTTATTTATTATTATGTTTGTTTTTCTTTTACTTGATTAATTAATCACTTTCATCCTGATTGCAGACCTTCCCCTCTTCTCCTCCAGGTCAACACTCCTTTTCACTTCCCCCATACCCCCCTCTCCCATTATGCCAAATAGGGGAGCCCCTCCTACCCCATCCACCACCATTCATTAAGACTGAGCATGTCCTCTTCCCCTGGGACCTGGCCAGGTGCCCTGCTGGGAGGGAGTGATCAGATATCAGGACTAGTCCTTTACTATGTAAGAAAACCAATTGCCTTTCTTTTACTCTGGTTTTTTTTTTTGTTTGTTTGTTTTTGTTTGTTGTTGTTTGGCTTTTCAAGACAGGGTTTCTCTGTGTAGCCTTGCCTGTCCTTGACTCACTCTGTAGAGCAGGCTGGCCTTGAACTCACAGTGATCCACCTGCTTCAGCCTCCTGAGTGATAGGATTAAAAGTGTGCACCATAGAAAAATAGCATGTGAGCAACACTTGTCTGTGATATTTGTGATACATTTGTTCTATATCCCATATTAACAAACACATATGGTGACTGTTTTATAGTAGATAGTATTCACAAATTCATTTAAATAACTTCAGGAAAATAGTAAGAGTCTGTAGAATTCCAAAAATGTTGTTTATTGAATCATTTTCTTTTTAATCTATAAAAAAATAGCATTTTTGAATTGGTACCCAGGAAGTAAGCAGAATTAAAGTGTCAGGAGCAATTAAAATACCTAAGAATCAGAAAGGACTATGTCTGCTATAAACTCAGCCATAACTCTAGGTGGAGATACT
The DNA here is from genome assembly GCF_903995435.1 of Acomys russatus. NCBI lineage: Eukaryota > Metazoa > Chordata > Mammalia > Rodentia > Muridae > Acomys > Acomys russatus. Next base: position 24,377,472 of record NC_067154.1, on the reverse strand, counting down.
ATACTCTGTTTGTTCTAACTGCGTTTCTGTATCTTTTTCTTCCCATTTGCACCTTCTGGTAATATTCTCTTGTTCATCACGCCCTCCATGCATATGGACTTGGCAAATATCAACACCAGATATCCCTTTCACAAAGCATGGAGTTATTCCTGTAACCTACTCTATATTACCAAGTCACCTATTTCAGGTTGTGCCCAATATAGATTTACATGTAAAAAGAAAATAAGTTTATTGAATTCAATGCCAAGTTTCTCTTTGTATTAATATTCATAGAAGAAAGTATTTCATCTAAAATATTCTTGAGGTGCAAGAAACGATGGTTAAATTCAAAATGATGGAGGAATTTGGTTGAAAAAATTTTAAGAAGTGGACATTGCTGATAACTTTGGGCAATGTGAAATTTTGTAAAGATCTTTCCTAGAACAAAGTCAATTGGCTGCAGGCACTGGATAGGGATGTTCAATTCATTTTTCTTAGAGTAAAGGGCACATTTCTATCTTTCACACAAATTGGTGCAATTACTGGAACGAGATAGAATTATCCTGCTTGCTATTGTATGTGTTCAGTTTCCCAGAATATGGAAGATACCTTCAGGGATTTATTATCAACTTTCTACAGTCAGACTATTTTAATGTTTTGAATGCCCTGGACACTGAATCCTCAAATTATAGAACAGTTTTATGTCCAGAAGTTTTTGCATAGTACTCTTATAATTGTGCTGGGAATAATATAATTTTTAACCCATAAATGTTTACTGGTTTCTTTTTCTTGCCTCAAGATCTATAACAACTATCCTGGCATTGTCTCATTTGCCTTCAAATACTCACCAAAACACACAGAGATAATATATTGTAAGTAGTGGGACTGGGGAAATAGTAGTTAGAAAAGTGAAAGTGCAATTGGATTTTATATCCTTATAATCAGAATATAAGTTTCAGATATAAATATAGAAGATATTAGAGAGAGTGAGTAAAATAGATGATGAAGGAAGAAAATACAGGCAGCATGTCAAGCTTAGGGATGGAAATTACAAGGAGAGTTTGATGTTCTCTGCACACTGTGTAAATACTGAGTCTGTAGCAATGGGAAAGATGATAAAAAATATACTGGTGAACAATAGGTATATCCTCTTTTAGATTTTTCAAAATGCTATTTCTCATTGTTACTCTTCTCTCATATACTATATCTCAAATGCAGTTTCCATCCCGTATCTAGTCTCTCTCGCCCATCTTCCCTCTTCCCCAGATCCACCCCTTTTTCCTCCCATCCAAAAAAGCAAGTCTCCGAAGGACATCACCAAACATGAAATAACAAACTACAATAACTAGGCACATATAATCACATCAAGGATGGGCAAGAAATCCAAGTAAGAGAAGGGTCCTTTAAGCAGACAAGAGTCAGAGAATGCCCCAGATATCAAAGTTATGAATCCCACAGGAACACCAATCTACTCAGCCATAACATATATGTAGAGGATGTAGGTCAGACTCATGCAGGCTCCTGATCTCTGCAAGCACACATGAGTACTGGAGAGTTATTCTATATGCTATGTTTTTGTGATGTCACTGACATCTCTAGTTCCTCCTAGCCTTCATCCCAACCTCCACAGTACTTCTGGAGTTCTGCTGGAAATTTGCCTGTGGGAGTCTGCATCTGCTCCCATTAGTTGTTGGGAAAAGTATGTCGGTTCTCTCTGATTACAATTCTGCTAGGGTGGATGTGCAGGCAGGGCAAACTGTAAGTGAAAGGTTTTGTGGCTTGGTTGATGTCCCAGTCCTTCCACTTGTGGCCATGCCTGGTCACAGAAGATGACTGTTTCAGGCTCTGTGTCCACCATTACTACAAGTTTTTCTAGAGTTATTCTCATAGAGTTTAGGGAGTTTCCATTGTACTAGGTCTCTACCTCATCCTTGAAATGCTCCCTAATTCCAATCTTTTCTCCCTGTATTTCTCCCTCTCCCTGCCTCACCTGTTCTCCTGTTCCCAACCCTACCTGCCCTCAGTACATCTAAAAAAAAATCTATTCTACTTTCCTTCCCAGGGAGATCCTTGCATCTTCCATTAAGCCCTGCTTGATACTTATTTTCTCTGTTTCTGTGGATTGTAGTATGACTATCTACCTAATATACATGTATCAGTGATTACACACGATGTTTGTATTTCAGAGTCTGGGTTACTTCACTCGGGAATTTTTCCTTTTCTCTTTTAGTTCCTCCCACTTGATTGCAAATTTCATGATATCTTACGGTTTTAACAACTGAATATCACATTTTCTTTACCCATTCTTCTGTTGAAGGACATCTAGATTGTTTCCAGTTTCCTGCTCTTATGAATAAAGGTGCTATGAAGATAGTTGAGCAAGTGTCTTTTGGTACAATGGAATGTTCTTTGGGTATATTTCCAAGAGTTGTATAGCTGGGTCTGGAGGTATATTGATTCCAAAATTTCTGAGAAACTACCATATTGGTTTCCACAGTGGTAGTAAAATTTGCAGTTCCACCAGTAATGGAGGAACGTTTCCCTTGTTCTACTTCCTTGCTCTAAATTGCCTTTAATATGGTTAGGTATGTCTCTTTTATCCTTGATTTCTCCAAGATCATAAAGGGTGTTGGATTAGGTGAAAGCTTTTCCAGCATCTATGAGATGGTCATGTAGTTTGTTTTCTTCTGTTTGTTTATATGGTGAATTACATTGACATATTTTCATACCTTGAACCATCTCTTTATCTCACGGGTAAAGCATACTTGGTCATGATGGATGATCTTTTTTTATATGTTCCAATAGTAGATTTGTGAGTGTTTTATTGAGTATTTTACATCTATATTCATGAGTAAAACTGGTCTTTTATTCTCTTTCTTTGTTTAATGTTTTTTTGATTAGGGTATCAGGGTAACTGTGGTCTCATTAAGTGAATTTGTCAATATTCCTTCATTTAATCTTTTGTGAAATTATTTGAGGAGTATTGGCATTATCTTTCTTTAAAGTCTTGTAGTCAAATTCTCAGTCAAATTGCCTGGACTTAGGATTTTCGAATTAGGAGGCTTTTAACGACTGTTTCTATTTCCTTATGGTTATAGCTATCCTTACACTGTTTATCTGATCTTGATCTAACTTTGATAAATGAGTGATATCTACAGAGAAATTATACATTGTTCTTTGGTTTTCTAGTTTATGGGTGAAAATTTCTGAAGTATAACCTAATAAATCTTTCGATTGACTTATTGTCTGTTGTTGTCTTCTTGTTTGTTTGTTGGTTTCTGATTTGGTATATATTAATATTCTTTCTCTGCATTCTAGTTATTTTGGATAGGAGTTTGTCCATCTTCTTGATTTTCTCAAAGAATCAATTCTGTGGTTCATTGATTCATTAGTATTATTCTCTTTGTTTCTATTTTATTGATTTTAGCCCTCAGCTTGATTGTTTTTCTATCATCTACTATTATTGGATGTGTTTTCTTCCTTTTGTTCTAGAGCTTTTAGATGTGCTGATACATTTTTCTATGAACCTCTCCAATCATTCTAGGAAGGCACTTATAGTGCTATGAATTTTCCTCTTAGAAACACTCTTAGTGTGTCCCATAATTTTGTGTATGTTGTGCCTTCATTTCCATTGAATTCTAAGAAGGCTTTATATTAATTAACATTAATTAACTTATTTTAGCCTTGACCCAGTAATTGTTCAGTAGGGCTTGGTTCAATTTTCATCAGTTTGTAGGCTTTTTGTTGTTTCTGTTTTTGTTGTTGTTGAAATCCAGCTTTAAACCTTGGTGGTCTGATAGGATGCAGAAAGTAATTCCTTTTTTTTCTTGGTATCTGTTGAGACTTGCTTTGTGATCAAGTATGTGATCAGTTTTGGAGAACGTTCCTTGAACTGCTGAGAAGAAGGTACATTCTTTTTTATCTTTAATATTTGATTGACATGTTATGTAGGTATCTGTTGGGTCCATTTGCTTTATAACATACAGTTTGTTTGTATTGCACAAAAACATCTTGGAAGTAGGCCCTGCCCTGCAGTGTGGTCTTTCTGCCAAGGGTCATATCCTTAAAGAAAGTTAACAATCTCCCCAGCAGCAATCAAGTGCCAATAGCTCTTCAGTGAAGGGTTGGAGTCCATGCCTTCTTCCTTCACCATGCTGGAATTCTGTCTGGCTTAATCTTGCAAAGTTCTTGTGTATGCTGTCAGAAACACCCTGTCTTCATATCTAAAACTGTCTTTTTATGTCCAGGAAACTGTGTGTCCTTGTGTTATCTTCTACTTCTAGTTGGTACAATGATTCTACCTCTTCTTTGATGACGATCTCTCATCATTAGTGATAAATGTCATGATATATGTGATGATCCTGTTAGGGAGCAACTCTCCACAATCTCTTCTTCTTTCCCACATAGACAATTTGTGGGGCTTTGTGTTAATTTCAAGCTTCTGTAAGAAAATGTTTCTTTGGCGGGGATTGAGAAATGCATTGAAATATGGGTACAGCAATAAGCCATTAGGAATTGTTTAACTATTACACAAATTTCACAGAATAAATAGTATTGGGCTATCTGCATAACGCCTATCTAGCTTAATGTTCTGGGCTCTTTTAACAGTACCAATTTGGGGGCTTATCTCATGAACTAGGACTTGGACCTAATTAGTAAGTGATTAGTTTCTTTCACAATTATCATGTCAAATTGTAAACATAATCATTTTGAATTTAAAATAGGAAACTTGGCAAAATATAATATAAGTTGTATTTATGAGCTTTGCTGAATGACTATTTTCTCTTAATTGTATTTATTAAAAAAGATATGCATATAGAGAAAATATGTTTCCCATTATATATACAAATATACATGCCTTTGTTTTATAATTAGAGTAATAGTATTTTTAGTGCATAACCCCCATCACATGTTTAGCTTATCTTCCTGTCTGTTCTTAGTTATTTTAAGACTAAATCCAGAACATTCATTACGAAACATTTTCAAAGGTAACGAGTCTTTCTGGAGAGATCTCATATCATTTTGGGGCTGCCCTTCATGTGTAATGTAGACAAGCCTAGACTCCTTCTATTCACACATACACAGCATGACATTATCTTCTAAGTAAATTTACATATTTATTCAAGAAGACTATATTTTTCATTACACACTGAAAATAATCAAATGCTTTACAGATTGTAGAAATATAATGAAAAACTTAGGACACATCTGAAACTGATTCCATTTTCATCTTTCAAATTTAATTAGTTTAAAAATGTCTGGTCACTTTCATGTTTTTCAACATCTGTCAAATGATATTCCGAGTCTTTATTGCTGTTGCTAATATGTTAGACTTTATGCTATCATTACTCAATTATACATGTCTAATTTGATGGTCTATTTCTTTCTAGTCAGTCATCCAGTTATCCTTTTAAGATGTTAGAGGTATCATTTTAGAATATAAATGTTATTAAATCTATACCACATATTCTTAAGTATATCACTTTTAATAAGTATATTAAATATAAGATTGTCATCTCCCTTCTCACAAAAGCATTAAGACAAGTAAGCTGCAGCTATGCGTGGTGGTGTATGCCTGCAATACCAGAACTCAGGGAGGCAGAGGAATGTGGATCTCTGTGAATTCTAGGCCAGGCTGTCTTACCAAGTGAGTCCAGGACAGCCAAGTCTACATTTAAAAAAAAAAAAAAAAAAAGACAAGTAAGCTTCTCAACTTGTAGGTACCTTATTAGGACATTTGGGGAATTTCTCTATGTCCTCTCCATTCAGTATAGTAACTTTATTCGCATCACCATGCCTGTGTTCTTGATATCCAACAGGGGAAATTGGTTGATGGAATTTAAGCATAATCCTGGAAAGATGTGATCTATTACTTACACAAATATCCTCTCTTTGTTTCTAAATCACCAGAAACTATTTATACCTGAGGTAGCTTGTCAATATTCTCTGGAAGACGAAACTTTTGTCTGTAAGATAATGGTCACACATATCTGACATTTTGAGTATACGTTTCCCTCTTCTCATGCACGGCTTGTTATTCTCAATCACAGACCAACTCTTGGAACATGTGGAAATGTCCGTTCTGTTTCTGCATCCCTCTTCATCTTTCTCCAAAATTTTTTGAGCAGAACATTTGTACATAAAATGTGTCTCCTTATCATGTAACTATATATACATTAAAAACTGTATACAAGTATAGCCTGTATGTTCATTTACTTATTAAGTGACTGCTTTAAATCCTATATTCACTTTCATTTCCCTGTAACATTTACTTCAGTCTTCTTGGGGAAAATGTGTGAGGAATTATTCTTTTGTAAATACTAAGCCTATCAATCTTAATTCCTGATCTTTGAAAGTAACTACCTTAGCTTTGGAATCATGGTTCCAAAATCCTGGGTCTTGTCCTGTAGAGAGAATTTCTTATAGTCTTTTTCTGTGGCCTCATCTGTATTTGACAATGGAATATGTAATCTAATAAAAGCCGTTCCGGATTTATTCTAATATTATTTGATCACCTTAATTTTCCTTGGTAGTTTGAAGTTCAGTAGTCTTTGGTTAGTGTTAATGTGCACTCTTTGGCCACAAATATCAGTTTCGGTTCTATCAAGGTGTGACTCCTGGTATTCCCTTGTCTAGATCCTTAAAGCCAAACTCTCCCTTTATTTATATAGGCATAAAATATATTCTAGGTAATGAAGACACCTGGACTACCAATGATCCTCCCAGCAGTCATAAACCTAACTAAAACCCTAACATCAAGTACAAGAAACCTTTCTTCCCTAATGGTTGATATGGGCAATACACATGACTCCCAAAACAATATAAACTCTCTGTGGAGCACTTGGTTGCCTGTCAGGGGTTAAAAGTGGGTTTCTAGGGCTGAAGGCACCACACACTTAGGATATAAGACTCAGATGGTTGAACTGGATCTAACCTAAAAGCCTGGCTTCTGAAATCTAACCTCTGTGGCACCAGAATTGCTATCTAAACTTTCAATGGAGGCAGCCTTGTCCATCTGCAGCAGCTATGAACAGCAACAATGTCTAGCAGGGCAAGAGATCTGTAAAGAGGCAGTAGTGGCAATCACTTGTTAGTTGTAACCAACAGCTGTTTAATTGGACTTAAGGCCTGCTTAACAGTGGGGAAATCATGACTGCACTGAAAAAACTACCTGGCTTCATACACGCTATTGAGGATAAAGCCACAGAAAATTGTCTACCATCCTAAGTTTGATAAACTAGCGTAATTCCTTACTACATTGTAAGTCTTATCCTTATACCCATATAAATGTGTAACCATCACTCCTCTTCAAAGAAATCTCTATTGACCTCAAGAAGAGAACCCTGAGAGAAAAATACAACTAGACAAAATGTAGAGATCAATGGATTGTGGATAGTTTACACCAAAAGAATGTATCTATTACAGTTCAGGAATCTATGGCTCAGAGAAAATAGCAGATGATAGAGGAAAGTGTGTAAGTCTCAAAAAACCAGAAAGTGCAGTGAGAACACAAATAACAAAACAAGAATCAATGGCTAATAGTTATATTCAAAGAGAAAGAGTCAATCAATTTGAGAAAAGGAGGGAATAGAGAGGGGCTAAAGGGAGGAAATTTTGGAGAGCCTGGAGGAAAATGAGTGATGTGAGAAAGTCTATTTCAGTTAAAAACATATTAAACAAATAGAAGTACTTGCTTATCCCCACATTGCATAACCCATCACAGTTGAATCCAAGTCCATTTAGAACATTTGCAATGCAGAAAGAGGCTACTGAGGCAGAACTGGAAGCCTTGTCATTTCTAGTTGAAGTGATTCAATTCTTTCTGCACTCACATTTGTCATGGTACCTTGTTAAGAGCTACAGGACAAAAACCAAGACATTTATTATTTCAGCAATTTTAAAAGAAGAAGGCTTGACACTTTAGCAATCAGCTACTACCTCACAGAAAACAGCATGAGTGCCAATTATTTATTATTTGTCCTCAAATAATGAAGGTAGGGAGTGCTTTAAATGTAGTATGGGTTTTAATCATGCACAAGGATTTAGAGGTGTTATTTAGGAATTATTTTATCTGATTTCTGACTCCTTAGAATAAAGAGTGAAAAACAACATGGGTAATTTTTTTTCTAATTAATTTTCATTTTACACAAGCATTTGTATGTATTTGAGTGAAAATGTTCTTAAAAGCTGGTAATAGAAAACAGCATCACTCCTGCTTTCCATTCTATTCCACATTTAACTCAATTTGTTCTGTCCTTCAATTCATTTCTTCAAGCCTTTTTAAAAATTGGGGGGAAAGGCTGCCACTTTATTACCACATTAATTTACATTTATATGTACTTATGGCCACTCATAATGCTTTTGTTTTCCCTATTCTCTGATGTTCTTTCAAATTATTTTCTGGAGATAGTTACTCAGTTTGCTTACCTTATTTCTTTGCTTTGGTTAATAACATCTTGTATACATTCCTAAGTAAGTGAGGAAAAATGCTTTAATGTTTTATTTGCAGAATCATTGCATTTCTATTTTCCTTTATTTGTGTTTTCCATAGTTTCAATAGCTTAGATTAAATGTGTCTGTACCCAGAAGTTTACAAGGCAGCTCTCCACTTGAACTTGGAAGTCAGGTGTTGGGAAATTGAAAGCGATTCTGCTCCAGTCAAGGTCTCTCTATGTATCCTATACTAGACTTGTACAATGGCTCTTTTTCTGTCACAGTCTCACTAATGCCGAGATCAAAGATATGTGCTTTACACAAAGCTCTGATGCACTGAATTTTTCTTACTTGTAATTTATTATTTATTTATAAAGTAGATGAAAAAGTTTACTAAATTTATAGTACTAAAATATTTCAATATCTGTAGTAGTGTAGGAAAAGTCAGACAAAACTTTTAAATTTATTATAGTTTTAACAGATTACATCCATATTGTTATCCCCTCACACGTATCTTCCAGTTCACCCTCCCTCCCTCTTCTGCTCTATTCCTCTCCTCTAGACCTCTGACAGATGTGGACTCCTTCCCTAGATATGACCACAGCCTAACAGGTCTCATCTGGATAGCCTGCTCACCCTTTCCTCTGTATAACTAACAGGCCTCCCCACTAAGGGGAAGTGATCAAATAGGAGACACCAGAGTTCTTGTTGGAGGCAGTAGCTGCTTCCTCCATGACCTTGGAGAATGAGCTGTCCATTGGCTTTATCTGAGCAGGGAGTCTAGGTTCACTGCATGCATTGTCCTTGGTTGGTACAACAGTTTGTATAGGCCTAATTGGGCCCTGATCTGCCTGCCTTGATGGTCTCCTTGTGGGGTTCCAGAATTCTCTGCATCCCTCTATCCCCCAACTCTTCCATAACACTCACAGCACTCCCCTCAGGGTCTGGCTGAGTCACCATCTGTCCTGTTCCCCTGGTGGATGGAGTCTCTTAGAGGACATCTATGTTGGGCTAATACTCATGTAAAATAAGTGTATACCATGCGTGTCTTTCTGTGTATGGGTTGTTTTACTCAGGATGATATTTTGCCTGCAAATATAAAGACTTCCTTGTTTTTAATAGCTGAGTAGTATTCCATTGTGTAAATGTATCAGAGATTCTTTATCCATTCTTTGGTTGAGGAAACCTCTAGGTTGTTTTTAGATTCTGGCTATTACAAATAAGACTGCTATGCACATAGTTGAGCAAATGTCCTTGTTGGATGGCAGAGCATCTATCACGTATATTCCCAGGAGTGGTATACATGGGTCTTGAGGCAGCAGTATTCTCAATTTTCTGTGAAAACGCCAGATTGATTTCCAAAGTGGTGTTACAAGTTTGAACTGTCACCAGCATTGGAGGAGTGTCCCTCTTTCTCCAGATCATAGCCAGCATGGGCTATCACTTGATTTTATATTTCTTTACATTTCTAATATTATTTTTTTGTTGTTGTGAGTTTACTTTTGTCACATAAAATTCAAATATTTCCCTGGGGATCAGAAGTTTCAAAAATCATGTTAAAGATGGAATCTGTTGCACAAATCTTATATTTTGATGAGGTAGATCATTTCTAGCTAGAGAATTAAGTTCCATAGTTCTTAGAAATGTTCTTTAACCTATCATGATATATTTATCCTTCACATATTCATAGAACTTCTTCGATTGTCTATATTTTTTTTTACATCTCTACTCATTCTTTTATTTTGCTCTTTGGAAATCAACTTGATGAAACCATTTTCTCTGTTTATACAATTTAGCCTGCACTATTTTAACTTATTAATGGCATTTCTCTATCCTTTAATTTCTGTTTTTAGAGGTTCATGTTTGGTTTTGTCTCTAAAATAATTAAACTTTCACTTGATGCTTTTTTTTTTGATAAATGCTTAATATGGATGAATATATCTACCTCACTTTTGCTCATTTGCAGACTTTATCTGGGAAACCATGATAACATTTTAAACTTTTGTATTCCAGTTACCTTCAGCACCTTCATGTGGGAAGGTTGTTGTGGCTCATTCTTGGATTGTTCTTTATATTATTTTTTATAAAATGTTTTACTTCCACCACTTTTTAAAATTTCTAAGGTTTGTGCTCTCAAAAAACAGGTGTTTGGGGCTATATTCAAAGTTCATTTCATTATCACTGTGTTTAGCAAAATTAACCATACTCTTATATGTGCAATCTAACTTTGTGTAATATACATATACATATGCATACATGCATACATATATACATACTAGCAGATGGATGATTAGGCATGAAGATGGGCCAAAGAGAGAAATCAGAGAGTGAATATAAGTAAAACACAATGATATAAATATTAAAAATGACAATTACTTGAATAATGCTATTTATTTACATACTCCTCTCTACCATATCCTGATCTTCCATGGAAGAGTCTGTCTTGCTTATCACAATTTGGAAATTCTAAATGTGAAGACTGTAATTAATATCTTTGGTAATCCATGAGGTGCTCATTTCTCCACTTTTGTTTATTTCCTTATACTTATGTAATTACTGCTCATTGGGCTTATTTCATTTTCATATTATAATTCACTTTATTTTGTGATTTATATCTATTATAGTTTGATTTTTGAGTCTAATAATGGATTACAATAATAAATCAGGATCATTGAGTTTCTTTAAAGAAGAATGTTCGATAAGGTGATTTTAACTTGTTCTCACGCTATCCTAAGGAACTGAAGAAAAATATCACATTCAATTCAGTAGTTTGCTTTTTGTATTAACAAAATCAAAATCCATTATGAATTTTTTTCGTGTATTATATGGTTGTTGATTTTGTTTACTGCAATGGCAGGTACTCTTCTCTTACATGGATATTCAAGGGTGAAGAGGTATTTCACCATCTGGTAAGGCGAATTAAGCATATAATTACTCAAGAGTGCAAAAGTGGAGCTGTTCTATGAGACGTCTTAGGAACAACATCTGTCTCGGAATTGTGAGGTCAGGCAAGGGTGAGACTGAACATGATGTCTAAGCTGACATCTGAGTCATGTGTAAGATTTCCCCAGGATAATTTCAGGAGGAACAAAGGTCATATCAGAAGTAAGGGAAGAGGCAGAGAGGGATATGAACATGAATACAAAGAGAATGAAGTTCCTTTTGATATGTGGAGACTCTGATTGGAGATGATGTAGGGTAAAATGACTGAGAACATTTAGTAGAGTTCAAATATTAATGCCACAAAATTGAGTGAATGTATTTAAATAATTATTAGGTCATGAACTATTCATATGAATTGAAATGCGTGAGTTAAGTTGAAGAAAGGTAAGAGATGGGAGAAGGTGATTGATGCAATCAAAGGTAAATTCACTGGCAGCTGCTAATAGGGACAGGAAAACTACTCAGAATAGCTTTATTTTCACAAGGCATAATTAGAAATTTGGGTAACAAAGAGAGTGCTTTTTATTGTTTACTATTGGCATTTATCTTCAAGGTAAAAATTCAACCAATCTCTGTCTATTGTATTTTGCCAGCAGCCAACAAAGAATAATTTCTCATTGTTAATGAAATTTTTAGGGATGCATGGCATAAATGATTAATTCTCCTGATTTCATTATTGGCAGAGCAACTATGAATGTGGTGGTGATGTGACAGCAGATATGCAGTTACTTGTGGCCATAATTTTCTGTGTGCTTTTCAAGAGGTTGCTTCATTGAGTCAGCAGTCAATGAAACTAGCAGTTAGTGAAATATAGTGTATATTTTGTGAAATTAGAAATTAGCAACATTTAATGGATTTAGTGTATCAAAATCCCACCATGTCATGGTATATAGAATTTAAATTCTTTCTTATAGACATTATATTCATGTTAGTAACTTTACTTGACAAAAATGTACAGAGTAAACACATATTTGTGAACAATAAATAGTAAAAAAAAATACTGTGTCAGGAGTACAGATAAATTTGATAATGAAAATAGTATTTAGATAAACACAGTAAATATATTTAGTTAAAATTCCATTGTGATAAAAATAAAGCAACTCCCAAAATACTGACTTTTATTAGACCCTAAATGTTTAAGCATTATTTCTTTCCATCAGCTTATCTTTTGAAACCCAGAGATTGAAAAGTAGAAGAAAGACTCAATTGTTTAATAACTTATATAAGTTCAAGCATAAATTTAAGAGAATTTGTTGTATTTTTATATTACCAACCTTTACTGAATCAAAATGAGGTCTTATAATGATGTGTTTGACAAATTCTAGAGACTTATTGTACACCCAGGTACTAAAAACTTTGTGAGTGGCAATGAGGAGGTCCAACTAACTACACAACTGACCCTTTAAGATTTTTACTGTCCTTTGATGCACTTGGTAAAGTAATAGGTGAACAAAACAATGTTTGTGAAGACAATGTTAATAAATTTTTTATTTGATTTTTCTTAACTTCAAGTTCCATTTTTCATTTTATTTTTTGCATATTCACTATCAATTTATTCAATCCTTAATCAAAAATAATATTGAACAAATTATGACATTCTATATTGAATACAAATGTATAATTATCATCCATATTTTATATGGACTGTAATAGTGAAATCCAATATTCCAGTCTACAGGAACTCTGTTTCTAGTTGAAAGCTGGTTAACAATGTGAGAGAACAATGAAGTGATATCATAGGGAAGTATGCTTTAACAGCTAATGACATTGTTCATGTAAAAATGCTTCTAGAATCAAGAAAAGAGTAAGGTAGCTTTTTAAAATCAGGTAATGTAAGATAATGTTTTGAAGCCAAATTTTTTGAAGTCTAAATTATATAGTAATAAATATCATGCAACAATTTTTCTCAAAGTATCTCTTTAGTTTGGTTATGATTCTGAACTTATTTAACCTTTATGTTATCTATCATTGCTTTCTCATTCATTCTGCCTGCTATAAAAGTTAGGGTTGTTACTGTAAAAGTTAGATCCTGACACCTTGTGATTACATCATTGAAAAGGACCCGTAAAGCCACGTCTCAATAAACATGTCATTCACTTCAATAAATTAACCAGCAATCTTACTACAAGTATGCTGCAGCACATATCCCAGCATCATCCAGGAATCCTCGTGGGTTTAAGGTGAGGCTGAATGGAATCCACTGGCTGTCAAAAGCAGAGAAAGCTCTCTAGACAGCCTCATATTAAAGATAAACCATTTCAGTTTAATGTTTATATTTGCCAATGATAGGTGGCTGTATTTCGTGCTGAATTCAAGACAGGCATCTTCTTCCACCTCTCCACTTTTGTTATTCTCCAAATTATAAAGCAAATTTCATTTAAAATTAAATTTGTTAACTCTTATTTCCACACAAAAATAGAATAATATTTGAGCATCTGAGGCTTCCATAAAATAACCACAGGGATCATAACAAGCAAGTGCCTGGAGAGGTCTCTAAAAATTTCACTTGCTACACTTCTATAAGACATTGCTTTAATTCTTTGAATCCCTATTACATGGCTCACAAAAACCTGTAACCCTCCATCCAGGGCATCGTCTGGCCTCCAAAGTCTCATTTCATGAGAATGCAGACACATAGACAGACAAACATATACACAATATTCTCTCTCTCTCTCTCTCTCTCTCTCTCTCTCTCTCTCTCTCTCTCTCTCTCTCTCTCTCTCTAATACCATAGCCTCATCCATGCTCACCTCACCTTTCATTCCCAAACACTCTCCCTCTTCTCCATTTCTTCTCCCCTGCTCCTCAGAAAAGTGAAGTCCCACTTCCCATCTACCTCAGCTCATCCAGTTGCATCAGAACTGAAAGCTGACAACAGAGACCATGTCAGAGAGAAACATCTCCTGCTCCTTGAGCTGCCCATTGGCTACATCTGTGTAGGGAGCCTAGGCCCATTATATGCAAGGTTCTTGGTTGGTGCATCAGTCTCTGCAAGCCCCTCTGAGTCCTAGTTAGTTGGCACTATTTCCCTTCTTGTAGAGCTACTGTCACCCTTCACAATAGCTACAAATAACATGAAACATCTTGGTATAACTCTAGTCAAGCAAGTAGATGACCTGGATGACTAGAATTTCAAGTATATGAAGAAATAAATTGAAGAAGATCTCAGAAGATGGAAAGATTTCCCATGCTCATGGATTGGTAGGATTAATATGGTAAAATGGACATCTTTCCAAAAGCAATATACAGATTCAGTGCAAGTCCCATAAGAATACCAACAGAATTTCTTACAGATCTTGCATTATCCTTCTTAACTTCATGTGGAAAAAAACACAAAATAATAGTTAGAACAAAACCGTACAATAAAAGAACTTTTGGAGATATCTTCATCCCTGATTTAAAGGAATACTACAGAGCAATAGTAAAGAAAAACTGCATGGTATATCATAGAAATAGACTGCTTGATCAAAGGAACTGGATTGAAGAGCCAGTAATAAACCCACACACCTATGGACACTTGAATTTCGACAAAGGGGACAAAACCATATGATGGAAAAAGAAATCATCTTCAACAAATGGTGCTATCTTTACTGCATGTTTATATGCAGAAAAAGCCAATAGTCCCATATTTGTTACCATGCACAAAATTCAAGTCCAAGTGAATTCTTCTTTCTTAAGCATCATAAAAAATGGATCGTGGCAAAGACTCATCTTTGATATTTACTGTTGCTCAGTCAGGATGTTGTTGCAACTGGCAGGGTGTCCAGAGGAAGGTTCTGTGCAAGATCCTGGCTGCCACAAACCTCCCTGACCTTCTATTTCTTTCAGCCTGAGGCTTCCCTGGCTCAACCTTTATGGTTGTAGCCTGTGTGCAGTGCCCTGTGTTCTCTATCTTCCATCTGGGAAAGCAGTGCAGGCTGCAGCTGATGACTCTATGCTAGGAGTGGCCACAGGATCTAGGGTCGGCTCTATACAGCAGTGGCCTATTTCTGAGGGAGCTCCATGTTGCTGCACATCTACAGGTTGTCAGTGCCAGGGGACCTACAGCTCATCAAGCAAGACCTTTGTGCTTGCACCTGCTGGCTAAGCAGCTTGCACTGAATGGATATACATTCATCTGTAGAAGCCTCCTGGGGTCTCTCATACCCCTCAGAGGTTATCAGTGGGCACAGGTGGCTGCTGCCATCTTTGTTTGTCCCTAAGAGTCTTTATATTGAAGTGTTTGTCTACAGTGTACTTCTGAATGTGCTAGATCTCCTCTTACCCATGTTTTCTATACTTCGGACTGCACGTAGAGAGCTAGGGCCTCCTTCCAACTCCAGCAGAAGATGGGTGCACTGAGAAAATTACCCTACATGAGCAAGAGGGATATGGGAAGATATGAAGAATGTTCTGTTCGTGTTGCTTCTGTGTGTGGAACTGTTTTGTCTGTACAGTTTCCTTTAAGGCCCACTATACCATGATATAGTTAGAGGAACAGCAGAGATCTGTGATAATGTTGATATCTGTGTGCCTGCAGTTCTGCTCAACAGTTACACAATTATGGTCCATACTTAACTTTTATGTATGCGTGTGGGTTTTTTTTGTTGTTTTGTTTTTCTTTTTATTTTACTTTTAAACAGGATCTCACTATTTAGCTCAGTCTGGCCTGTGGCATTCTGTGATCCTCCTGCCTCTGCATCAAGGCAGGAGGATAAGTCTCCAAAGCTCTCAAATAAGCAGGCAATTTATCCTCATTTCCAAACCGTCTTGGAGGACAGAAGCCATTCTGGAAGAAGTAATACAAAATAATCTAGTTTAACTAGGAAACACAGGACAGAATAAATGTTTGATCCAAGTCCTGTTGTTTCTAAATCAAGCACTTTTCTTATTCGGCTGATATATTTGATATTCAATTAACCGTCTGCACAGGCATTCTTCATAAACTACACGCTGCCCCTAAAAAGTTAATAGGGGCACGTTTCATAAACAGATAATATTGTATAGTTTGATTTAGTTAATGACACTGGAAAATGCTTGTTTATATTTTTAATTGTGGTGTTGGTTCATGGAGTGAAGTTGTCTATCAAGTCTGGAAAATGATGTGAGACACCTGATGCCGAAGTTGAGCTGTCACCCACCTTATAGAATACTGGGAACTGAAATTGGGTTCCCTGCAAGAGCAGTAAGTGATCTTAGTTTTTGACCTTTCTTCAATCCTTAGTTAAATTTTTAATAGCTATCTTTGGGAATTTCTCAATAGAAAATAAATGCTATTGTTTATTTTTGCCCTTGCTATAAACAACAGGCAGAAACATGGTTAAAGTAATACAATACTGAGAATTCAGAGTTGTTTTGGTGAATTCAGATTTTAAATTACACGTTTGAGATGTTTTAAAGGTAGTGTTGGCTCCTATAATTAAAGGTCTTAGGCATTAGTTGCAAATTATATTTCATGGGTTAATGATTTTATATTGCAACAAACTCAAGTCATTTTCCATCTGACCAAAAACTAATGAATTCCTACCTTTACTTTTAAAGTTTATTTATATTTAACTGTTTTTCTGAACATATGTTGGCATTTTGGTACAAGCATGGCTACCTGCAATATGTATATTTTTGTTTTTCTGAACTTGAATTGAAGCCACAGAATTAGTTGAAGTTGTCCATTATATATTAAATATTCATCTATTAATCTACTCAGACACAGAGATTAGTTATGCTTTAAAGTAAGCTGCCTATTACTTTTACTTAATAAATGTTTCCAGTTTGTTGAACTGAACACAACTTGTGTCAGTGTTGTCTACATTGGTCAACTTTCATGTATAGGATTTAACAGTTCTTGACCAGGAACACAGCAAACATTAGAATAATTACACATGTGGCATAAATAACAGAGCTTACTTTTTCATTCTTCTCTGTTTCACTGGAAACACAGTGCTTTTGTGGCCAGATATATTATAATAGACACTATTCTGATGGAAACATACAGAAGAAAAGATTGAGAAGTCTTTAAAATTGCATTAATATTAACATTTATATGTTTAAGTATTTAGTTACCGTTTGGGGTGGTATAAAATATGGAGAGATTATAATGTCCTTTCGTCGATATGAGTTACTTAGGCCTGGTTCTTTAAAATACTCCATAATAAGACATATATTATGACAAAATTCAAATATTTATGGAATTTTTCTTGTAGCTAAATTCAAAGTATATATCTTTATATATAATCCTATACATACAAACAAATCTAAATGTTATAATATATTTGATTTAGTTTCACAAGAAAGTGGAATTTGTCAAATTATCAAGACTTACATAATTTTGTTTTTGAACAAAAAAGCTGTCAAAAATTGTTAGTAAGGAATTCTTGAAATCCCTGTTCACAGATTATCTCAAAATTGAGTTATTGTTATTCATTTACCTAGTTTTAAATAGGAGGAGAGGGTTGTGAAATAGTTCTGCATTGAATATATTGTGCGTGGGTTTTTAAATTTTTGTGGCAATCTATGTATATGTTCCTTGTGTAGTTCTTAGAATTGAACTAAGGACCTCATGGTACCACCGAATCAAGAATTTAGACAATTTGCATGTGACTATAGTCATTTATTCCTGTCATAATCAGTCTTAAACAAGGGCCACTATCAGGCACATATAGAGTAAAATTAATGTAAAGAGTATTTTATCCTTTTAAATTTATGAACATAGTTTCTGTTCCAAATAAGCATGAGAGAGAAGAGAGAGAAACAGGACAGACAGACAGACAGATACACCCCCACACCCAGCGAGAGAGCGAGAGAGGAGCGAGAAAGAGAGAGAGACCAGAGAGAAGAACAGAGAGAGCAGAGAGAGAGAGAGAGAGACGAGGAGAGAGAGAGAGAGAGAGAGAGAGGAGAGAGAGAGAGAGAGAGAGGAGAGAGAGAGAGAGGACAATGTGGTTAATAATAGGAACTTTAAAAATTATTCCTAGGAACCTGATATTTTTAGATTCATCTGAACACATGTATGAACACAGATGCATTCTTGAATCTGTACTATTTCTCTTGCTGAACTGCCCTGAATTTGAAGAAATAAAATATTAAAGAATTACACAGATATTTTGAGAATAAATTTTGTTTTCAAAAGGTATTAGTGGATATGAATAATGCCTTATCATTTGTGGCTATCCTATATAATGCAAATTAGTTTTGTTTAATGAATTTAAATAAGGCTTTAAATTATAATATCTGCCTCTTAATTGTGGCATAGTTTGCAAAGTAACTGATAACAATCACAATGAAAATTCTTCCTATGATACGGAATTTTTGGAATATACTGATGGATACCTGACCACAAAGAAGACATAAATAATTCCAGATATCACCTAGGTCTGTAGTTGTTTCCTCAATGAATTGTCCTTTCTTTGTGTGATTATTTAAAGCCTCAGTTAAACTCAATGGAAAACTGAAGGTATGCTTGAGACTTAGCGGAAACATACTAGACTTCTCACTTATTAAGATTAGTTCAGATTGTCACAATATTTTTTTAGGTTTATAAAAAATGATCGATCCTGAGTGTATTGTCAAGATGTTTCTCAAAAATGATTCTTTGGAAATACTCATTAAAAATATGACAAAGATAACACATTATAAAAAAATATTGCACATAGGAAGACTGGAAATTTCCGTGTTAGAAAATTACAAATTGAATATCCAAGTAGTGTGAACCTTCTGGCATTTTCTGTATGTTCCACATACACATATTCTTCTCATGACAAAACATTTGAATACAACAATGACAAATAAATTTGACTAAATTTGGATGGAGTTAGCAATACAAGTAGGTAAAGACTCCTGAATCATATCTTAGGAAAATTCTATTTGTGTTGATAATTTAAATGATCATAATGAGTGAGTTAACCCAGAAGCAGAAAGAATCAAATGGTATATACTCACTTATATCTGCATACTAGCCCAAGGGGCATGTCCCACGAAAGCCTTCACTTACCAGGAAACTGCGACAGAGGGGAGGACATCCTATGGGGACTCTAGATGAGAGAAGCATGGGAGAATAGCAAAGTAGAAGGATCCAGAGGGTCCTAGAAACCTACAAGTAAAACATTATGATAGGCAGATTTGGGTCCAGGGGTCCCGCTCAAACTAAGGCACCAGCCAAGGACAATACAGGCGGTAAAAATCCCTACCCAGATCTAGCCAATGGTCAGAACATTCTCCACAGTTGAGTGGAGAGTGGGATATGACTTTCTCACGTACTCTGGTGCCTCACATTTGACCATGTCCCCTGGAGGGGGAGACCTGGTGGCACTCAGAGGAAGGACAGCAGGTTACCAAGAAGAGGGTTTGATACCCTATGAGCATATACAGGGGGAGGTAATCCCCCTCAGGAACAGTCATAGGGGAGGGGAATAAGGGGGAAAATGGGAGGGAAGGAAGAATGGGAGGATACAAGGGATGGCATAAAACATTGAGATGGAACAAGAATAAATTAATAAAAAAAAATTTAAAAATATGTCTATAAAAATAAGAATTTCCCTGTGATGTTAAAATAGTCTGAGATGTCCAATTATCTAATAAAAGGCTCTGAGAGAAAATAACTAAACATAAAAGACGTAAGGGCTGAAAATTAGGTCTGGTACATGGTCACGTATCCCTGCACATATAGACAGCACTTAGTGGAGTCAGTGTGTTTAAAGAAAAAGCATGTGGATTTAGAACAGCAAATTGGCTGGAGTTGTTAGATAAGGGAGCACAGGAGAAAAAGAAATGGTGAGTAGAGGTGGAGGTCACTGTGTCCACCAGTGCCAGGAGAGTAATTACCATTGTGAGGCAAGATGGAAATGCAATTCAACAGAACTCAGGAGCGCATATTGGGTCAACCTTTTAGAGTTTTACCCTGGCCAGTTTATAGTAGGCATATTTAAGTACATTAAAATGTGGGGAAATTTTTCCTGGTTTAATACAATCCCTTATGCACAAGGACATATAAATGTAATTAAATAAAAGCCTTCTCAGTGTACATGTCATTTCTTCCATAAATATTAATCTAAATACACTATATGTGTTATTTTGATGGATTAGGGAGGAAAAAAAACAGGTTATACACCTCTCTTATTGGAGAGAAAATCCTGTGTGATTAACACTCATTCTTTCCTTCATGTTTATCTTTGAGGGCAAGGACCTTTGGGCTCCCAACAAAATGGATTTAAATAAAACAAACCATATGCATGTATGAAATTCTCAAACAACAATTAAGAATGCAGATAACAACGGAGAATGAGTCAAAGTGAAAGAATGGAGAATGCAGGGAGGACTTGCTTGGGTTTTGTCTTAGTGTTCTATGGCTGTGAAGAGAAAGAGGTCAGCTCTTACAAAGGAAGGCATTGGAGGAAGAATGCTTTACAAATTCAGAAGCTTAGTCCATTTTTATCACGGCAGGGAGCATGGTGGCACACAGGCTGACATGTTGCCAGGAAGAATAGCTGAAATTTTACATCTTGATTCCCAGGCAGATGGGAAGAAGGTGTCACTGGGCCTGCTGTGAGGTTTTGAAATCTCAAACCCACCTCTATGCCACACCTAATCCTTCCACATTGCTCACAAACTGGGGGCTAAGCATGCAAATATAGGAGCCTACAGGTGGCACTCTTATATCATTCTCATTCAAACAACCACAGGCACAATGGTGTGTGTGTGTGTGTGTGTTTGTTGTGTGTGTGTGTTTGTGTTGTGTGTGTGTGTGTTTTGTGTTGTGTGTGTGTTGTTTGTGTCTCTGTGTTTTGTGTATGAGAAAGGGGAGGTGACAATCAAACTTCCTAAGTACTTCATACTATTATTCCCAAAGGTTCTCCATCTTGGTTCATATTCTTCACATAAGACAAATCACATTTACATGGTATGAATGCTAACAAGTGCTCCAGGCACCTTATATAAAATACTCTAAATTAAAATCTCGGGAAGGGAGCTCATTTCCTGTTTTTCCATAACTAGACCGATTCTCTTCTCTATTCCACACTGGCACTTCACATTTTAGTTTTAATATGTATAAAACTTTGCTTTCCTCTAACATCCCTGAAGAGCTGTTAAGGGGAAGCAGGGATAAAATTACATGCAGGTTATAGGACCTCTGTCCCAACGTGTTTGGAGAAAGAGTGGCAAAAAAGCAGAGAACTAACAGGAAAGGCAGGGATTCAGAAAAAGCAGCTATACAGTTTTAATGATGTGGTGCTCAGTCTTCGGCAAATGAATTCATTTGTTTTCCAATAAACAAAACAAAACAAAAAAAGCAAGATGAGGAATCTTTTACCATTAAGTTATTTTGAAATAATTCATTCATCAGTTCCAAGATACTTCATTTTTTTCTTGCATTTTCCTAGAAAAATCATGAGGAATTAAAGTGTGCCAGGCTATCAGAATACAAATGAAATGTGGTATTATCATGTAGTAGCTAAAACATAGAAAGTAGCCACAAAGTACAAAAATGGTATCTTGTGAGTCCTTGCTTGTACAGGATAACCATCTTCAATAGACACAGACACATTATTTCCTCATACTTTTGAACCATAAAAGATAGAATATTTTAAAATTAAAGTCCATGCATTCTAAATTGTCTATATTGTCTAACTCTTAAATGTAAATCCCATTTCTCTTAGTGTGTCAGAGGTATCCCTTTGCAGGAACAAAATGTACTTCCATGTTGTTGGTTGTATGAATACTCATATTTCAGTTTTCAATATTGAGAAAAATGAAACAAACCTTAAAAGATACACTATATATCTTATAATTGGAGATACGATTTAATGATAGAGGAATGACTCTGAGTTTGGATGCGTTTAAACCATATAGTTAAGGACGTGGTTTTCTCTTAGAGGATCAAGTTTCAGAATCTTCAAGTATCTTCCCAGAGGTCTGTGGAATTAATATATCACAAATAAGAAAGTCATGAGATCGAATCTTTAATTTAAGAAATCTGACTATCATGTGATCATGGGAAGAAAGTCTCCATACTTTTGAAAAGAAGTCATTGGACAAGGAATCTTTTTTGGGAGGATGGGGTTTAAAACAGAGTTTATTTGTGTAGCCTTGGCTGTCCTGGACTTTCTATGTAGACCAGACTGGCCTTAAACTCACAAAGATCCTCTACCTCTGCCCCACTGAGTGCTGGGATTACAGCCATGAAGGACTGTGCCTAGCTTGGCATCAGGACTCTTACCTAGT
This sequence comes from Acomys russatus, assembly GCF_903995435.1. Classification (NCBI taxonomy): domain Eukaryota; kingdom Metazoa; phylum Chordata; class Mammalia; order Rodentia; family Muridae; genus Acomys; species Acomys russatus. Next base: position 24,354,924 of record NC_067154.1, on the reverse strand, counting down.
AGGCTGTCTAAAGTTCAGCTTCAACATTTTGCTAAGCTCTTTATATTGAATTGCTTTTCTTCACATGATTTCATTTAAAATTCTCAAATTTCTTTTTAAATGGGAGGGACAGACTTTCATCTTATAGATTAAGTCATGAAATCTCAGAATCCATATTTATCGAAACGTCTAGAAAATTATACTGAAAGTAAATAGCCAAGAACTATTCTCAGGGTTTCATCTTGACTATATAGAGGAGGAGGAGGCACCCCTAAGTCATAGACCTAGGGAAATGGAATAGGGTGAAAGCAGGAGGGGCGGGAGGAATGGGAGGGTACAAGTGGTGGGATAAAAATTTAGTTGTAATCTGAATAAATTAATAAAATTTAAAAAAAAAGAAATGCACAATTGAAAAAAAAACTTATATTAATGGAAGTCACCTAGACATGCATAAGTGAAAGTAATGTATTTCACTGATATTTTTTATTTGCTGGATTAGATAATGTCACAATCATAATTTAAACACCCATAGTTTTGAATATTAATATTTTAATTTTGTATATTTAGATTGTAGTTAGATCGTTTCTGTCCTCTCCATTCATCCTATCTTCTTTTGTCACCTCAAATTCATGTTCTCCTTTTCTTTATTATTATGGCTACACACACACATATATGCATACATAACATACATATGAATATATAACCACACGCCACATGTTTATGTCTCAATTTTCTGGCATTACAAGTCCAGGTGCAGCATAGCTGGATCCTCCTTCCAGGGTTTAGCAGGCTCATATAGGTTTGGAAGTTTGTACAAGGAAGATGTTGTTCCCAAACTCATTCTAGTTGTTGGTAAAATTCATTTCCTTGCAGCTGTTCCAGGAGACTGGCTTTACCGTGATACCAGAGGCTGCTTGTGAGTCTGTGCCACATGGAAATTTTCAACTTCTACAAGGCTACTACTAACTTCCGTGATATGAGGAGGGTCTCTGATTCCAGGTTGTTAAGAGGACAGCTTGTATATTTTATCAGGATTGGAGATGTAACATCCTATCACTTTTGTGAAAAAGAAGGTAGTAAAATGTCACAAATTATCTCCACTCAAAGGGAGAAGATTGCCAAAAGAGATGGAAATCAGTATCTGTTGTGCTGAGTTTCCCTTCACAGTCTTTTAAAGCCACAGAACAAAGTAAAGGAAAAACTTCAAGGAGCACAGTTCTCTCAGGAAGACTCAGCACTCTCTCCTCACTCTCCCTGCTTGTCTCCAAGCTCCCTGTTGTTCCTTTGGGTCCCTACACCTTAGAATGGTTGGGAAGTAAAATTCTTTTCAAATGTGATTTGGAATAGAATACAAATAAAAAGCAAAACAACAATCATACATACATACATAATACATACATACCTACATACATACTACATACATACATACACACTTACATACAGGGCTGCCACAATATATGTTGCTATATTTTCCTCAGAAGTATATTATGAAAACTGCATCCCTGAATTCATATCATAATTTGAAATAGCAGTAAGGTAGAAAAAGTTAAAATAAAATTATAGGTATGCTTTTTAATTCACATCAACATATATTATCTTATATGGATGTTAAAAATCAAATGCAGAGCCCACATTAAAAACCAGGTGTAGCTGGGTTGTGGCAGCGCAATGCCTTTAATCCCTGCATCTGGAGGCAGAGGCAGGTGGATCACTGTGAGTTCGAGGCTAGCCTGGTCTACAAAGTGAGTTCAGGATAGCCCAGATAATACAGCCAAAACCCTGTCTCAAAAAATCAAAACAAAACAAAACAAATCCCAGATGTGGTAACTCATCAGTAATTCCAATAACCTATCTTTGTCGGGGAGACTCCAGGAAGGCACAAGGGAATTGCTCAAAATTCACAACCCTCATATGGCCATGCAAAACAAACAAGGTAGAAGGTCATCCAGTACCCAAAGCAGTCTCTAGCCTTCCCAAGAGGACAAGAAGGCAGGTACATGTGTACATGTGTACAGGTATGGACACACTGGAAATAAATAATTAGTACTATTGACCTTGGAAGACCCATTCTGTGATAAATTCTGGGCACTGGGGCCTTTGTGTTCTTCTGTTAGGTGGGTGGCTCCTTCAACTTCCCTTTATTTATTCTTGTCTTATGTATTACAGCCCAGCTGCAGTTTACCTTCCTTCTACTCCCATAAGTCTCTCACTCCCACCTCTCTTTTTTCCCCAGATGCATCCCCACCTCTTCAGATCATCAACCAAATTTGGCATAACAAGCTGCTATAAGACCAGGCACATATTCTCACATCAAGGCTCGATGAGGCAACCTAGTAGGAGAAAAGGGTCACGGCAAGCTACAGAGACAGAGACACCCCCACTTCCCCTGTTAGGAATTCCAGAAGAACACCAGACTACACAACCATAGCATAAATACAGAGGACCTAGATCAGAGCCATATAGGCTTTCTGCTTTCTGTGAGCCAACTTGAGTGCTGGTCAGTTGACTTTTTGAGACACATTCTCATGGCGTCCTTGGCCCTTCTGGCTCCTTCAATCGCTCCTGCCCCTCCTCCAGGGTTGAGTGGGAAAAGTTTTATGAGGTGAATGATCTCCCCAGTGACTACTTGCTCTGATTTTAGAGAAGAGCTTGGCAGTGATGCCTGCGAGGGCTTAAAAATTATGATTTAACATTAAATTGCTGTGTTTAAGAGATCCATAGAACAACAACAACAGCAATAATAACAACAAAATGTCTCCAAACTGTAAGTTCCATTTGCCCAAAGCAGATGACTTCCAAGAATGCTGGGGTTGTTGTTCAGGTGAAATGACAAGCCGGATGTTTTCACTTCTGTAAACAAGGTTGGTTGCCCCAGCTGTGTAGGATATGCTTAATCATGCATAGGCAGAAATTACATAGTCAGGAAGTATTCCAAGATGTATGGGGGCCATTCTCTGAGAATCCTGTGTATAAACCTGGCCACCATGTAATAAAGCTTGCTTATTATTTGGCTGAAAACATCATTGATCTGTATTTTAGCCACCCACCACCTTTTATCCTAAGTTTTTGAGGTATTGAACATGTTATGCCCTATTATTAAACTGGGAATTAAAACCTACTGGCTATTGTGAAGGGTATGGTTTACCTAATTTCTTTCTCAGCCCACTAACAAATGAAATAATCCAATAAAAATGGCATACAGAGCTAAACAGAGAATTTTCAATAGAAGAATATCGAGTGGCTGAGAAATAAAGAAATGCTCAGGTCCTTAGTCATCAGGGAAATGCAAATCAAAAGGACTCTAAAATTCCATCTTAAAACATTCAGGATGGCTAAGATCAAAATCTCAAGAGACAGTGCAAGCTGCCAATTGTAGGAACCAGGCCCGACTGGGCTGCCTGCCTGTCTTGCTGTTTCATGTCCTGTTTCTAGCAGTTTCCATGTCTGTGTTTATCTTGGTTAGCTAGTCGTGTTTACTGCTCTGAGAACGCACCCCTCCCATCCTTGAGACGTTTCCTCCTGTGTGCAATCACCTCTTGAGGGATTTCACCTGGGAGGAGGATTCCTGTTTTGCTGCCTATAAGAAGGCTCTTTGGAACTCTGGGAGAAGAAAAATAAGCTGCTGCCGCTGCTGCTGCTGCAGCTGCTGCAGCTGCTGCTCTCTTATCACGAAGGACCCACTGTGTTATTGTGTGTGTGTGTGTGTGTGTGTGTGTGTGTGTGTGTGTGTGTGCATGAGTTAAATCCGCAGTCCCTCGCCCTCGACTCTGTACTGTGGTGGTGCGGGCGTCAAAGCCAATGATGTGGAGAAAGGGGAACACTCCTCCATTGCTGTTGGCAGTGCGAATGTGTACAACCACCTTGGAAATCAATCTGGTTCTTTCTCAGAAAATTAAGAATAATGGTACCTGAAGATCCAGCTATATCGCCACTGAGCGTACATCCAAAGGATGCTTGATCATACAATGAAGACACTTGCTCATATGTTCATAGCAGGTTTATAAGTAATAGCATATAGCTGGAAACAACCTAAATGTCCCCTCAACAGAAGAATGGATAAAAAAAAGCTGTGGCACATTTACACAATGGAATGCTACTCAGCTATTAAAAACAATGGAATGTAGAAATTTGCAGGCAAATAGATGGAATTAGAAAAGATCATCCTGGGTGAGGTAATCCAGACTCAGAAAGACATGCATAGTATAGTCTCTCTTATAAACCACATACTACAGGATAACCATACTATAATCCACAGACCTAAAGAAGCTAAATAACTAGGATAATCCTAGGTAGGGGGACTTTATTCTCATTCACAATGGCAAATAGAATAGACACCAGAAACAGCTGAAGAGAATGAACAGGATGGGAGACTACAGTAGAGGTCCTCTGAAGGACTGCACCTAATGTGGAATCAAAGCAGATGCTGAGACTCAAAGCCCAACTTTCAGGTGGAGCAGAGGGCACCTTAGGGAAGAGTTAGGGGGTAGAAGGATGTGGTGGGGAGAGAAGCTCCAGAAGGGTACCACGCCTGCAGAGACTGATGCACCAACCAAGAAGCATGCATGATGAGGACTCTGTGCTCAGATGTGATTGGCAGCACAGTCTCCTTGTGGATCCTGTAATGTGTGGAGTAGGGACTGACTGCCTCTGACATGGACTCCAGTGCCCACTTATTGATTATTTCCCTCTGACAAGGCAGTCTTGCCATGCTACAGAAGAAGAGGAAGCAGGCAGCCCTGATGAGACTTAATAGGTGGGGTCAGATGATAGGGAAGGAGGGCTCCCTCTTACTGAGGACTAGTGGAGGGAGGAAGAGGTACGGAAGATGAGACTATGTGGAGACAAGGGACAGGGCTACAATCAGGATGTAAATTGAATAAAATAAAAATTAAAAAAGCGTTTCTCAGCCATTTGATACTCCTCTGTTGAGAATTCTCTGTTTAGTTCCAAGCCCCATTTCTCAATTGGGTTATTCTGTTTGGTGGTGTTTAATTTCTTGAGTTCTTTATATATTTGGATATTAGACCTTTGTCAGATGTAGGGTTGGTGAAGATTTTTTCCCAGTCTGTAGGCTGTCGCTTTGTTCTCTTGACAGTGTCTCCTGCCTTACAGAAGCTTCTCAGCCTCATGAGGTCCCATTTATTAATGGTTGACATTAAGGCCTGGGCCGTTGGTGTTCTCCTTGGAATATACCCAGAAGATGCTCCAGCACACAACAAGAAAATTTGGTCAACCATGTTCATAGCAGCCTTATTCATAATAGCCAGAACATGGAAACAGCCTAAGTGTCCCTCAGTAGAAGAGTTGATAAAGAAACTGTGGTACATATACACTATGGAATACTACTCAGCTATTAAAAACAAGGAATTCCCGAAATTTGTGGATAAATGGATTGAGCTAGAAATGATCATAATGAGTGAGTTAACCCAGAAGCAGAAAGAATCAAATGGTATATACTCACTTATATCTGCATACTAGCCCAAGGGGCATGTCCCACAAAAGCCTTCACTTACCAGGAAACTGGGACAGAGGGGAAGGCATCCTATTGGGACTCTAAATGAGAGACGCATGGGAGAATAGCAAAATAAGAGGATACAGAGGGTCCTAGAAATCTACAAGTAGAACAATATGATAGGCAGATTTGGGCCCAGGGGTCCCACTCAAACTAAGGCACCAGCCAAGGACAATACAGGAGGTAAACTTTAAACCCCTTTCCAGATCTAGCCAATGGTCAGAATATTCTCCACAGTTGAGTGGAGAGTGTGATATGACTTTCTCACGTACTCTGGTGCCTCACATTTGACCATGTCCCCTGGAGGAAGAGACCTGGTGGCACTCAGAGGAAGGACAGCAGGTAGCCAAGAAGAGACTTGATACCCTATGAGAATATATAGGGGGAGGTAATCCCCCTCAGGAACAGTCATAGGGGAGGGGAATAATGGGAAAATGACGGGGGGGGGGAATGGGAGGATACAAGGGATGGGATAAGCATTGAGATGTAACAAGAATAAATTAATAAAAAAAAAGATAAAAAAAATTAAAAAAGCAAAGAGAAAGAAAAAAAGAAAACCCACTGGCATTTATCATGATGAGGGCCCTATGGAAAACCCTTTAATAGTTTTGAACTCATATTTGTCAATAAAATGAACAGCTGTATTCAGTAAAATGTTTATTTAAAGATAACACAAGTTTTATTGCTGTAACATTTCTATAGGATTCATGGTTTTTATCTGAATGTAATGAAAAGCAAAATGGCAGTAGTGCTAATTATCTTTCAACTAAAAATATCCATAATTGTATAGGAATAAAGGTTGATGTGGTGGCCATTGCCTGTATTGACAAAGATTGGCTGAAATAAACATTACAGGTGATCTCAATGTATATTCACAGAAGCTGGATAGGGCCAGAATAATGATGTGCCTTTCCAAAACACATGTAATAGTCACATTTTTCATAGAGTATGCAATTGATACTATTCAGAAATAATAAACAAGGTGAGTCTCGCTTGTATTTTGTTTGGACACATGAGCCTAAGAATTTTTAAGTTGTATAATTGGAATAATAGTATTTCTAGATCATTTTATGTCCAATACTATACTAATTGATTGCACCCTATATTTGAAATGATCAAAATATTGTTTATAATTGTTATAAAGCAAATTAATTAATATATTTTAAGCATGTGCATTTCTCTGTATGCATGACTTTTCTGTCTGCTCATTATAAACTATTTGAGTGTTTGTAGGTTCTAACACCAACATCAAAGCTTTGGCTAACTCGGCTTCCCTCCAGCATCATTTTGTAGCCCATTTTTCCTTAGTTTTCTGATAATTTTTCTGCCATTAAGCATTTGGAAGAGTTACTGAAAAATAAAACATTAAGAGCTATGGTTTAAAGTAATGGAAATTTTCTTTGAGTATGATACCTCATCCCTTTTTAAATCCCTTAAAACCCATTTGCTGTTTTTTTTGTCAACTGTGTTTTGCCTGAAAGGAAGAAAGTAATTACTATGAACAGGATTAGATTAGTTTTGGAAATGTTTTCATGGAACCCCTGTAAGCATTTTAGTTGACTTTGAAACTAAAGCTAAAATAAATGAGCTTTATTTCCGTTCTTCATTTTGTAGCTCTCTTGCTCCCAGATAGTTTTGACATAGTGACTGTTGTTGCTTGCAAGGATATTGGATTTCACTGGGCCCAGATTATAACATTCTCACTGAACCATGTTACTTTCATAGATGATTTGCACTACTGTAAAATCATTAAGGGTATTCATTAAACATGCCAGTCTTTTGCAGAGGATCAATATTTCTAAAATAAAAGGCATAGTTGTTTGCATTTAATTTCAGTCATGTTTTCTTTTAGGCTTTTTGTATTTTGTTTTTAATATGCCAGAGTAGCTTGTTGTATAATGAGATGGAACTGTGTGTAATGAGCTACTGTTTACTGTTATTCCTGGCAATGAACCATATAAAGACAAGGCCTGTTAATGCAAGTGCATACAGGAGATGCTTCTTCACCTCTAAGCATGGCATATTTGAGCAGAGAAGGGAAAATATTTCGCCTTCTGTTTAGTCTCAAAGTAGATTACTGTGGTTCCATCTTTGCTTTCTAGAATGTTGGATCTGCTATGCCCACTGATTCTTCTTCCTGCAAGTTCAGTGATGTTTTACAAACCCAACAACTTAAAATCACAAGGCAGAAAACATTTACTTTTTATGTTAAGTAAAAAAAAAAAAAAAAATAGAAGCAGACTTAAAACAGCTTAACCCAATCCACCATGAACTAGCCTTACTCTTCGTTAGAGCAACCAAGGGTTTTCAGTTAAAGAGCTTATGCTAGTAACTAACCAATCCGTGGCTGTCAACTTGCCTTATCTAAGCAGTTACAATTCATCTTTGATTTGAGTTTTATGGAATATGAATGCTTTAAAAATCTACTAGGAACTATATCAAATGACTAGATTTCAAAAACATAAATATATTAAATTTTTTTACCCATTAATAATTGACTATGTACTAATTATTCTATGTGAATTAAATGGGTTTTTTCAATTTAATCACAACAGGTAAAAAAAAGTTATGGAGGAATGAGCTACCAAGAATTTAGGCTTGAAAGGTTTTCATATGCAACATATGAATAAGTTCCATTTAAAATAATGAAATCCTCAGGAAAACCTATAATTCTCAAGTTTAATAATTTATTATGTACTATTTTATATATTGAGGATCTGATAAAATAGCAACAAAATATCCAGGTTATTGTTATTCTTGGCCAGATGGAAATTTAAATGTGAGACTATAGGACCTTTAAGTCTCAAATATTTTGATATTTATAGATATTGTACCATTTTAACTATAGATACATTAAAACTGTTCATAAAGTGCTTACTACACAAGCATGAAGAGCTGAATTCAATATCCTAGAACCCATCTAAAGAACCGAGACTGTCAGGAACACAACGCTAACGCCAACACTATGGGTACAGAGGAAAGAAGATCCTGAGTGCTTGCTGGCCAGTCAATCTAGCTTAATCAAGCTCTGGGTTCAATGAGGGACCTACTCCCAAACAGTAAGATGGACAACTCTGAAGGTGGACTCTTACTATCAACCTATAGCCTCCACATGAATGTAGGCACACACAAGTACATATACAAAACCCTCCTTCTCTCCCTCCCTCCCTTCCTCCCACCTTCCTTCCCTCCCTCCCTCTCTCTCTTTCTTATACATACATACACACACACACACACACACATACATACACACACACACACACACACACACACACACACACACACACACACGGTGGACATTAGATCTGGGTATTCAGCCAGTACCATAAGAGTCGACAGACAAATTCAGGCAAGTCCGTGATCGTTCCTGCCTCACAAATATGTATGTCAGATATACTGGGCCAGAAATCTGAAGATGATGCTCCAATGTTTTAGAGAGTTATGGGTGACTGTTCAGGTAACCAACTGTCTCTGTCATTTTCTTTCCATTTGGAAGCTGCTAACCTGCACTTCTTGTTTACTCAGGTAATTAATTTTATTCTTTCTCAAGTCTCTGATGGCGTTGAAGACCAAATAGTTAGTTTCACAATTAAGCTTAGTAGTTTAGGAGTTAAGTTGGTTTTAGGACTAGATAGATGTTTTTAGTTGATAGAGATGAGATATGATAGATATTGATTTACATTCAGGATTTTGGACTCACCATGAGTGCATACACACACACACACACACACACACACACACACACACACACACACACACACGGGGGGGGAGGGGGGAGACAGAGACAGAGAGAGACAGAGAGAAACACAGAAACACACACCATGGGTTACTTAATTACGCTTTTTTAAGGGGTTTTATACATATTTTTATCATAATTTATTACATAATATCTGGATGGCAAGTCCTCATCTTATCTGCCTGTTCCCCACCCTCCCTCTCTCTCCTTTCCTGTTCCCCTTCCCTAGACATCTGACAGGCAGGGGTCTCCGACTCACCTTCAGACCACACAGCCTATCAGGTCTCATCTGGATAGTATGCATCTCCATCCTCTGTGTACCCACAGGGCCTCTCCACTTTCTTATTACACCATACGGTATCCTTATAAGACAAATAATTGCCAAAAGTCATCTGATATAATATTTCCCTTCTAGAAATGTAAAGATGTTATTGGATCCCCTGGAATATATTTTTTATTGCAGACTATTCACAAAGACAAAGCAAGGATAACAAATGTGCCTCATTAAAGTTTGTTAAAAATATATCTGACTGAATTCCATAGTTACAAATCCTTATTTACACAGGATTTGGGAAAGATGTAGGAACCTTATTACCAGATGTAAAAATAAGTAAGAAAGTCTCTATTTTGTCAATTAATATGCGGATATTTTAAAAATATGAAAGTATTTATTTTTATAGTACTTAACATACCACATTTATATTTCTAGTTTTAAACTTGCATTTATTTTAGACTTGAAAATATTGATAAAAGTGGGCATTTAAAAAGTCTATAAAAGTGCAGAGAGTGAGAGATGACAGAAGATTTACAATAGTAAATAAGCAAACTGATGTTTTTAAATAAACAACTATAAACAAACAATTATAATACATACAAAATAGTAAAACAAACAAAATGATACAGAAGAAAAATACCAAATTTTAATGCATCAAGAAAGTATTAGTTATTATATAAATATGTTACTTATAGTATAGTGACTGTGTTTTCACTGCCTTGATGGGGTTACAGCAGGTCTTAGGCGGAGAATACCACTCTCTCCAGGTAAATTATTAAACTTACTGCTAATGCAGATCCTTTATACTTATATATTAGTGCATTTTTCGATCTTCACCAGAATGCTCCTTTTTGCTGTAGGCTTTTACTAACTAAACCACCTGGTCACTTTACAGAAATCAGTATGACAGAGTGCTCATTCTTATTGGTAACACACCCCTGCTTTCAGTTCTAGGGATAGCTGAGGAAAGAAAAAAGGGGAAAGAAAGATTGTAGCAGCCAGAGGGGTAGATGTAAGCAAGGGAAGGTATTCCCGGGTACAGCAGGGAAGTGGAATTATAACTCATAGCAGTTGTGACAGCATGTATAAGCGTTATAAACTCAATCCAGACAAACTGCTAACATAAGAGAAAATAGGCATGAAATCTCAGCCCTGGCAGAGTAGCTTCTGGCAATCAATAGCTATTGGAAGAGGAAGAATCTCTTTCTGAAAGTGTGGTCCCTGGTAAGTAGATCTTACTCTAGTGGATGGGCACACACCAAGAGTACAAAAGCAGCGTATTTTCATAATCTCTCTCTCTCTCTCTCTCTCTCTGTCTCTGTCTCTCTCTCTCTCTCTCTCTCTCTCTCTCTCTCTCGCTCTCTCTCGCTCTCTCTCTCTCTCTCTCCCTCTCTCTCTCTCTCTTCTCTCTCTCTCTCTCTCTCTCTCTCTCTCTCTCTCTCTTTCTCTGTCTCTGTCTCTCTCTCAGTCTCTCTCTCTCTGTCACACACACACACATGCACACACATACACAAAACATTGAAATGGATTTTTCATATAATTACTCTAATTATTATTCCACTCCCTCTGCTCCTTCCAGTTCTCAGAACCTCCTCTCCCATCTATATCCACCCTCTTTCTGTCTCTCATTAGAAACGAACAGACTCCTAAGGGTTGACGATATGATATGATATGATATGATATAAAGACATAACAAAACAACACATTGGAATAAGTTGAAAAAACAAACATAATGAATAGAATACAAGAAATAGCACAGGGTAGTTGTCACCTGGTTTAAGGTGGCATCAAACACTCACTTCTTTCAGCCTAGGGTCCAATCAGGTGCAGACCTGTGCAGGTCTTATGACTGCTGCCTTGAGCTCTGTGATTTCGTATGTGTATCAAGTCTATTGGTCATTATGTTATAGAAGTCTTTGTTTTCTGGTTATCTTTCACCAACTCTTTTACACTCTTTCTCCCTCCTCTTTAAGGAGTTTCCTGAGCTCTGAGGGGACAGATTTGATGGAGATATCCCATTTAGAGTTGAGTGTTTCAAAGTCTCTCACTTGGCATATTGTCTGGCCATGGGACTTTCTTTCTTTCCTTCTTTTTCTTTCATTTATAGGTCTCTTTCATCATGATATTTGCTATACATCTTGTCCTGGTCCTTAATTTCATTATGCTCTACCATCCACCTTCTGGAGTTATAACTATCAGTTTGTGAAGCCACTCCATTCATCAGTGGCCACACCTTTAACTTTACATAGTCACTACAACATCATTTCCTTTGAAAAATTATAAAACCAAGTTATAAAATCACAGTAGACTGGAAAAGATCAGTTTCTGGTACCCTAGTATAACTATTAAACATCTTCCTAATAAAATTTATTATAAGTGTTTTGGACAGCCTTGAATGCATCTTGGGGGTATGAAAATAAGGGATGATGAAAACAGTACCCCATTTTTCAAAAATAAAAAAAAAACGTTTAATTGTCCTTTAAATTTGTTTATGTAACTTCTAATTGTAGCATTTCCATTGTTATTAGTAAAGATAAGTCACAAAATTATGAGACTGATATGATCAATCTATCTTGCCTCTTTTTTCTTTGCAGAGTCACATAGATAATAGCTTGTGCATTTATTTCCATTTTGTTTGCAAATTCACAGCATGTTTTAACATAAATTCAATTACACACCTGTGTTTTCCACTATTGTAAATTTTTGATGTGTTTCAGTAGCTGCATATATTAGTGTATTTCTCTTCTCAGAACGGTAAATGCCTTAGTAGCAAAAAGTATGTTCTGCTTCTTGCCTTGTATTTTCATATCTGCACAGCACATGCTATAAATTGGTGGTTAACTGTTGTATACATATTAAAAAACAAATTAGACATTGGATGAACATAAAAACATATTTAATTTATATAACACAAAATGAAATTCCTTCATATGGCTCTTTCAAGACTTCCCATAAATGTCTATATAATTTTGTAATAGCAACATATTTCATAAAACTGAGCCAACACAGTTGAGTCAACAGTTAAGTTTTCAACTTCTTGTGAATATTTTGATGTAGCTAATTACAAGAATGTTACTTTAACTTTATCAGATAAGGATGTTGTCTTAGTAAATATTCAATTTATTTGAGGAATATAATAATCATGACAACTCTTAATATATATATATATATGTTTGCATATATACATATATATTAGACATTTAATTGGACCTAGCTTACAGCTTTAGAAGCTTAGTCTACTA